>NW_008709463.1:765100-868717 GCF_000327385.1 Lottia gigantea
GATATTTTTGCAGTTTTGAGCTGGAGTAGGGTCAGAACAAAAAAAACTGTTATAAGGAAATTTTCTACACCTCCGAGAATGTCGTTTTTTTAAAATGCAAACATAAAATTACCTTTACGATGATTTTAAGTTAGTTTTGGGCATCACCTTAACATTTTGTTTTGTTAATGTCACTTGACTCTGTGATCTTTTGGCTACGTAATTTTAAATGACCAATGCTGGATCAGTTTCGTTGAAAAAAACTTTGATGGAACCGGAGACGTGATATTAATGGTGTGAGGAGAACATGATGGTAGGACAAGAACAAAAATATTCATATTTCCAATTCCAAGGCATCAAAATAAGTTTAAAAATAACGCAATCTTTGCAGATGCGGAATGACTCCTTTTAACATTCTTTTCGGTGTCTACACCAGCGGAAATCTGTCCAAATAACTATGAGAAGCTGGAATGGAGACAGATGATTCGGTCTACCCATTGATATGTATGTTGTCGAAGCATTTAACTCATTGAACTACGGATTGAAAAATATACGTTGTCGATTGTTTTGTGTTTAATGCCCAGAAACTATTAACGTCAATATTTCTTCTTTTTGAAAGTCTAGAAATGTTTGTATTAAATAACAAAAAAAGACTCCTTCGCGTTTTAACCATCTAGATCTTGTTTTCACAAACAAATGTTGATGAGTTATTCCTAAATCAACGCCAAAAAATTAAAAAACCGTTCATCGATAAATGGCTAAATTCGAACTTGTTCAAAATCTCATTAATGTAAATGATCACACCAAATTTCATTCAAATCAGATAAAAACGTTGTCTCTATTGCGTTCACAAGCCAATTACGGATGGACAGGGGCGACGACAATATACGACCACATTATTAAAATGTGGGCGTGTAAAAACATTGTTTACTATTTTTAAAAGTTCATTTACGAACCAGTTCTATAAGTATTGGAATATTAGCTTCAAAATAGCAGGTTACTTTAAGTTTTATCATAACTTGTTGAATAGATATTCATGACGTTTTTGCCATTCTAATAATATTAGAACTGTTTTAAAACTTGCTGTCATATGAACCTAAAATATCCACTAATATAACCTCAAATAGTAGAACGAGCCGTTTTTTCTTTCCTTCAGATACATTGTGATATTACACGACTCTACTTTAGTAGATAACTACGCAAAACAATTTGCCTTGTTAATTGCCAGATTGATGGTCACAATGTAAAAACACTCTAAAAATGCACACAGATTTCAGAAGTTAAAACTAAGCTGTTAGTCCTGTAGATCAACATCCAAACATCACCTGTCTACACCATCAATGCATATTATATTCAGGGGTATACCTAAATACGACGATTACCGAATGATTCTTTCTAATTTCGCAAATCGCATGTTACAGCAGGCATAAACCTTAATGACCAAACAAGACTAGCTGGTGACAAAAATCCGCTGACCATGTGATAGTGTTTTATCAAGGATCTATTACTTCCGTATCAGATAAATACAAATATCTGTCCAAGTTTTAAGGCCTTGGTTTATCAAAACAGACCAAAGTTTTAATCTACTTCTAGTAACCAGCCCGAAGTATTTTGAATGCCTATAAAAAGGGGATCTGATCAAGTCAAGACCATTGTCAACAAAATCAAACAAGATGAAACTGTTGATTGTTCTCGCTGCTTTAGTTGGTGAGTGTAAAAGAAATCAATTTTGATTTATAAAGGCACGGATGTACGAGATGGATCAGCACTCTTTGAATTTGAACAGAGCTCAGTTCATGTCTATTGACTTGGAATTTCAAATCATTTGACTGTTGATTTTTCTGGTGTTTTCATTCTACAAGGAACCTATCGTGTTATAATTTAAGAAGTTGGTGCACCGATGATCGGTCTGCTAACTGTCCCTTCTGGTGATATAAATAACATCCAAATAGTTTAATTGATAGCTTTTATAAGATGTAAATGAAATGTCCGATTTGGAAAAATCTATCGGGTTCAGCTTTAATTGTGTTTTACTTAAACTATCTTTTATTCAGTTGTTGCCTTTGCTTGTCATGGTGACCACGAATGTGGACATTTGACCAACTGTCATCCACACGAAAGACCAATTTGTCACGAAGGAAGATGTCTTTGTCATGGTAAGTTTTTACTCTGATTATAAACGTTTATAACAATATATAATGATATAAAAACTCAATAATCAATTGTAGATAGTTATAGAAATACCACTGTTAAAATAGTGCTCAATACATCAATAGAAGAGTGATATAGAAATACCACTGTTAAAATAGTGCTCAATAATCAATTGTAGAGTGATTTATTTTATTTTAATATTTCCAATAACTTGAAATATATAATAGAGTACTCAATAGTAAATTTAGAGTTCTCGAATAAGATTGATCCAACTGTAACCATTAATCCTTTACGGTTTCATTTTCAGATGACCACCGTCCCAGACAACCAGGAACATGCACTGATAAGGATTTCAGCAACTGCTCCTGTGAACATGGAGGAACTCCGGCTTGCCAACATGGTCACTGTCATTGTAACCATCATTAAGCCTACTTACCTGCAGAAATGATATAAATTGCTATTAAAGGTTTATTTCTGATTTTATATTTCCAAACCAAATGTTTATTCAGGGACGTAACCAGAATTGATAGTTGACAATACAACGACTACATCCGGAGGAGCAATGGTGTATAGTGACAGTAATTGAATTCATAAAAAGATTTTCGGATGGGAGGGGGGGTGTTGGTCACCCTTGTTACGGGCCTGTATTTAGTATACACAAAATGGAGTTGTATTTGGTGAAGATGGATTATAGACATATTTCCCCAAATGAAAATTTCATAAGCTGCAACCAATATATTTCGTTTCGTTTTGTGGTACTTTTTTTATTCTTAAATATACATTTACAAAAAAGAAATAACTTCGTGCTAGATATAAGAAAACACAACACCATTGTCAATGAAAGATAATGTGAAATCGGGTCAATATTGCAGGTAAGATAAAGATTATCAGAAAACCAGACCAAGGTTCTGGGCTATCTAAACCATGAAATATTATCAAGACTATAAAAGTGACACAAGGTAACGATTACCGTTACATCGTTAAGCATTTCGATAACAAGATCCATATTCATTCCTTATGTTTACATTGGCCTGGCAACCTTTAAGTGGGTATGTCATAGCGTTGTCAGCATTTATTGGGTCATAATGATATCAAGATAGAGTTTTCAGCGTTTATTGGGTCATAATGATATCTGGTTTAGTTGGGTATATTGAAGAACAATCATTAGTTCTATAAACATTATTAAGTAAAGAGGGATAACTGTAAATATAATGAAAAAAAACCAACAATGTTAAAATGTTCACAAATTAGCAATCTGCGTACACAAGTTCACAAGGAGACGGCTTTCCTAAAGGAACATTCCGCTTGTTATTTATAAAACATTTTTAATATCAAAAACGTGGTAAATCTTTAGAAAATAGTATACTATTTATATCTATGTATCTACTTGATCAAAGAGAATTTGTTTTTAAAGGTTAATTAAAACGGGGAGTACTAATTGATAATTAAACTGTTTGTTCTAGTTTTGGTGTTGGGCTTTATAATGAATCGATATTATTAGTTAAAACCTTTAGAATGTAAGAGACATAGTTAAATACAATTAGGCGTTTAGTTTACGCAAATCCATACAGTAGTTTTGTAACAGCTTCCATAACGCATAACGAACTTAAAAAGATAACACAGACTTACGTAATGTTTTTAAATAGATTTGGCACTAAAAAATTAACGGATTTTTAAGTTAAAACTTTCAGATACGTTAAGGGAAATATTTGGGTAGTTTGGTGTATAATTTTCACATATTTGAGCACAACAAATTTTCGACCTACGAAAGAAGAAGAATGTCCCGGTATTTAGCTCACTCTCCTTCTTGCAACATAAAACAAATACTATAAGTAGTGGCCTCCTCCAAAAGTACCATCAGGTGTTTCAAAAGACTAAGCATGACACCCGCCACTACTATTTGATTTCATCAAATTTGAAATATCAATCAGTCAGTAGAGAACAATAGAAGTAACTACGACAACAATCTTTAAAAACTAGACATGATCATAAACGTTACGAAGTTAAAAAATTCTAAAATCGGCAAACAGATTAACAAAAGCATTTACAGATTAATATAGATGAATCTGATAGCATAAAATATATACAAATTATTTGTCACTGAACTGTTCTTGTGAACATGGCGGATCACTAGTCTGCAAACATGGTCATTTTCACTGCAGTCACCACGTTTTCAGGCAACCAGGAAAATGTACTGACGATGATTTCAGCAACTGTTCTTGTGAACATGGCGGAACTCCAACCTGCAAACACGGTTATTATCATTTCAACCGCCATTAAGAATGAAAGTTAACAGCCAACATGTAGTTACGAAAAGTGTACATGAATGTATATTTATCCACCCCCCAAGATCCTTTCCCCGGAATGTTTCAACTTATTTTAATACCATTCATGAACATTGTGAACATAAAAATTGACACAAGTTTATCGGTCTTTGGGTTTATAAACGAACGGCTGTCTAAAACTTAAATATGAAAATCGTTTATTTATAAAAGAAAAACCTCCTAAAAACGTCTTAGCAACACCATTATCTTAATGGGAATTTACATATCGGTAATTCTGCTGAATCATTTGCGGGTTGGTCGGTATAATCAGCTTCTAAGACCAATTCTCCATCTGGTTCACAACCTCCACAATTTCCACCACAAAAGCCTTCAATTACTCGACCATCATCTGACCATGTTATATTTTGTATTACTCCATCTGTCCCCCAAGTTTTCCACTTGGCTGTAGAGTTGATTTTAAATCCTGTCCCCCGGAGGTCGATGATAAAGTGACCAATGACTCCACAAACATCACTATCATTTCCAGCATAACAGTCGCCAGCTCGTCCATAATCTTGCAAGGAGAAGGATGAATTGGCATACATCCTCCCTGTCGTTTTTATTTTACCACTTATAATATTCCTTATTTTTTTAAAATCAGTATAACCCATTGAGAATGTACTTGGGTCTGTAGCCTCTATCAGTTCACAGGAGGTACCGTTTCTTGTGTAAATAGGCGTTGATGCAGTGTTATATTCCGGAAGAGATATGTACATAGCAGCATTAGATATGCCTGTAAAGCTGCAGAAAACTTTTCGCCGTGAGTTGAAGGTACTTAAGTAAAGCCAGAAGTCTTTGCTTTGCATTTCAGAACAAATTCGTGTATTGCTACACTTGGTGTATTGTATACAATCCACGTTACTCCAAAAGCCGTTTGAAGTGCACGTGACATTCGTTGCAGCGAAGCGACCTCGAATACAGGCGTATTCGACCACCTCATTAAAATCCCATAAAACTTTGCTTGTAAAAGAAGTAACATTTATGTTTGGCACTTGAGGTATTCCAGTACATCCTATTGGTTGGCAGTCAAAGCCAGAGTTATTCTCCTTACAAACAGTGTTATTTGGACATTGATGATTTTTGCAGGTACGTAGTATGTTTTCGTTCCAGGATTTAACATATATCATCACACTCACTGGGTTAAGACGTCTATAATCACCCGTGTCAGAAATAAGAGAACAATTTAATGTTTCGATATTGAAGTTTACAAAATAGCATAATGTATGAAGTTTGCACTGCCTGGCACAATCTATTGGACCCAGAGATGTAACCGACTTAAAAGGTGGATGTATAAATTCCAGATTTTTAAACATATTTGGTAGGTCGTCCTGTTGAAAGCATTGGTTTCCACCTCCAAACGCTACTAGAGAGTTAACGGCGAACATAACAACGATCAGTAGCATTTTCAATATAGAATCCACGCGTAAGTAATACAATCTGTCTCACTGAGCTAAATACCTGCTTTTGTCTGCTAGTTCTTACATCACTTTTCCTATGAAGACGAATCAATAGTAAACGAAGGACTGCTAACGTATGACTCTGGTTTATTTTTTTTATTATTAGAAATCAATCAATTAGTACTCGATATAAACCACTTTTGTCTCATTTTGGAAAATAGTCAACTTCCATGACAAACACGCCATTTTACTGCAGACCACCCGCACAAAAACATCAAAACATTGTCAATTCTTACATAAATGATATATGTTCTGAATTTTTTACCTATAATATCAAGAAAGTCTAAAACTTTTGCAAGGTTATTTTATTTGAAAAAACGTACTTTTGTCTAGCAAACTGTAATATGTCATCCAATTACCTCACATGAAGTGTGTTTGAAACCATATATTTTTGGTTTCTTTTTTCTTCAAAATTACCTCCCTTGAAGTTGAAACCGCTGTCAATCAGTTTAATTCCATACCAACAACTACCTAGTCTGTGATATCAGTTAACGGGAAGTGGACGTTAACTTGTAATCTACCAACAACTACCTAGTTTGTGATATCAGTTAGCTGGAAGTGGACATTAACTTGTAATCTACCAACAACTACCTAGTTTGTGATAAACAGTTAGCTGGAAGCAGACGTTAACTCGTCATCTACCAACAACTACCTAGTCTGTGATATCGATTAGCTGGCAGTGATTGTTAACTTGACATCTACCAACAACTACCTAGTCTGTGATATCAGCATCCACTGGAAGCAGACGTTAACTCGTCATCTACCAACAACTACCTAGTCTGTGATATCAGTTAACTAGAAGTTAACTTGTCATCTACCAACAACTACCTAGTCTGTGATATCAGTTAGCTGGAAGCGAACGTTAACTTGTCATCTACCAACAACTACCTAGTCTGTGATATCAGTTAGCTGAAAGCGAACGTTAACTTGTCATCTACCAACAACTACCTAGTCTGTGATATCAGTTAACTGGAAGTGGACATTAACTTGTCATCTACCAACAACTACCTAGTCTGTGATATCAGTTAGCTGGAAGCAAACGTTAACTTGTCATCTACCAACAACTACCTAGTTTGTGATATCAGTTAACTGGAAGTGGACGTTAACTTGTCATCTACCAACAACTACCTAGTCTGTGATATCAGTTAACTGGAAGTTAACTTGTCATCTACCTGTGGTATCAGTTAACTGGAAGTTAACTTGTCATCTACCAACAACTACCTAGTCTGTGGTATCAGTTAACTGGAAGTTAACTTGTCATCTACCAACAACTACCTAGTCTGTGGTATCAGTTAACTGGAAGTTAACTTGTCATCTACCAACAACTACCTAGTCTGTGGTATCAGTTAACTGGAAGTTAACTTGTCATCTACCAACAACTACCTAGTCTGTGATATCAGTTAGCTGGAAGTGAACGTTAACTTGTCATCCACCAACAACTACCTAGTCTGTGATATCAGCATCCACTGGAAGCAGACGTTAACTCGTCATCTACCAACAATTACCTAGTCTGCGATATTGTCATCCGCTAGTAGCCAACATCTTCTGTTATCTACCAACAACTACCTAATTTGCGATGTCTGCATCAGCTTACCATAAACCTACCTCTAATCCCAGCGGGAGAAACTAAAATACATCAAATGGGATGTGCGAAGCCATGCGTGAAAAAATTATAAGTTTATTGATTAGTCTGAAACATCTTCCTCTATTCTAGCTTCTGTAGGATATTTTTACAGTTGGAGTAGGGTCAGAAAAAAAGACTGTTAAAAGGAGATTGTCTACACCTCCGAGGATGCGGTTTTTTAAAATACAAACATAATATTAAATTACCTTTACGATGATTTTAAGTTAGTTTTGGGCATCACCGTAACTTTTGTTTTGTTAATGTCACTTGACTCTGTGATCTTTGAATTTTTGGCTACGTAATTTTAAATGACCAATGCTGGATCAGTTTCGTTGAAAAAAACTTTGATGGAACCGGAGACGTGATATTAATGGTGTGAAGAGAAAATGATGGTATGAGAAGTTCACAAATATTCATTTTTTCAATTCCAAGGCATCAAAATAAGTTTAAATATAATGCAACCTTTGCAGATGCGTAATGTCTCCTTTTAACATCCTTTATGGTGTCTACACCAGCCGGCCGAAATCTGGCCAAATTACTATCAGAGGCTGGAATGGAGACAGATGTTTCGGTCTACCCATTGATATGAATGTTGTCGAAGCATTTTACTCATTGAACTGCGGATTGAAAAAATATACGTTGTCGATTGTTTCGTATTAAATGTTCTGAAACTGTAAATATCAACATTTCTTCGTGTTTTTACCATCTAGATCAGATTAAAAACAAGTGGTTGCCTTTCGCCTAGCAAGATACGCCCACTTTCCTGATATATTTTCAGTATATCAAGGGAGATCACCTATCTGTGTCAAATCATACCAAATATCTAATTTGTGCAATATATTGTTGATTTAAGCAAACATACATTATATAATAAAATTCTGACATAAACTGTCACCTGTATCGCGTTAACAAGCCAGCAAATTTTGATGCGTTTTTACTTAAGTCAAGGGTAATAACTCAAATTCCGTTGATCGAAAAATTGTCAAATTCAATCTTGACTTAAGATCTCATCATGATAAATTGTAGTCTCTGTTGTGTTCACAAACGAAATTTGACACGTTTTTCATAAATCAAGGACAGTAACTCAAAAGATCGTCAAATTCGAACTTGTTCAAAATCTCATTAATGTAAATGATCACACCAAATTTCATTCAAATCAGATAAAAACTGTTTTCTCTATTGCGTTCACAAGCCAATTACGGACGGACGGACAGGCAACGGAATACTGTTAGTTGTTGGAAATAATAGTGAAAAAGTACAAAATTCTAAGAGACAGTCAGTACACATTAACGACAAACCATTGTAATTTTATAAGGTCGGCGGAGACATGTATTGGCTTTTCATTTGTGTAACAATAATAAATATCTGTTCTCTTGTTTTTGGTTTTGGAAATCAATGTTTTCAACAAGACAAGCTCCTTAACATAGACAAGCTCCTTAACATGGTTAAAAGTTTGGGAATTAAGACATCCATCTTTTAAGTCGGTTACATCTCTGGGTCCAGTAGATTGTGCAAGACAGTGCAAACTTCATACATTATGCTATTTTGTCAACTTCAATATCAACACTTCAAGTTTATGGGATTTTAATGATGTTGATTTAGTTCCTGATAGACTATGACAATTTTTAAAAAATCTACTTGACGAAAGTCCCCATTAGTAATAATTGTGGCCTGTTTTACCAGATCAATAAGATACCAGCTTCTTAATGGCTCTGAAATTATGATATTATCTACACGGTTTGAAAATTGTTTTAATGAAGCATACTTTTTCTCCGTTAGTATATCTTGATTGAAATTTATAGAAAGGTTATTTTAGTATAAGTGTCTTTTGTAAGGAAATTGCGATCCATGAGACATGTTCTCGAAATATATTAAAAATTAATAAATGCTTTGTGTTGAGTCTGTAACTTAATCCCCGAGGCATGTGAACAATGTCAACTGGCATGATAGAAACTTCGATAGTTATTTCGTAATATTCTAGCCCGATACGACTCTAATGTACCTAAAATACATATTAAGTCAAACGAAATCTACAGCCTCTACTGCTTACACACATCAACGTCTTCATTGACCGGGTAGATGTTAGATGTTAGAGATTTACATATTGATAACATGCAGTTTACAAATGAAATAAAACAAGGTAATGGGCATTGCAATATGTTCTTGGTATATTTCTAGCCCGACAATTTGTAAGATGCATATGAGTATGAGAAACTTTTGACCAATATGTCTATATCGCAACCATACGCAACTGTTGATCAGTATGGTGTGTGGGCCTCCTTAACCTCATTCTCAAATTCTGTTCTCTATAACATCAAAAAAAAAATTGTGTTGTTTTCTGTGTTTTTGTTTTTATTGTTGTTGTTTCCCTGAATACCAACGACTGTGTACAAATTAATGGTTCATATCCAAATGAAAGATCGATTGTTTCGTTATTATTAGTCTTAGATATTCAATAAGGTACCAATGCATTTAAATCTCAAAGCGAGGAATCGTGCGTGAATATTTTGAAATTGAAACCTGATGACATGCTGTTTGTGATGATTGAAGTAAAAGAGATTCTCATATTGTTGCTGTGTTTGGAATACGTTGTTGGACTTCACGAAGGTCGATGCTATATACCTGATGGGTTGCCTGGTACTATGGAGGGAAAACGAATGATCGGAGAAGCTTTCCTTGAAACGACATCAATCGGTCCCGTCGACTCTGTAAGGATATGTAAATTACACGCACTGTGTCGTTGTGTGATCTTTAACAAAATAAAACTTTAAACGTCTCTGATGGCGACCAGAGGCCATGTAATACCAAATTCTGAGCAGATGTTAATAGACGTTGGGCAGTGGAACGATAACATGCTAGGACTTTGTAAATATAGTCGACCACAGCCATATACGCCCTTCACGGCATGCGGATGGTAAAAACGAAACATCCATTTTAAGTTTCATCAAAATCGGTTGAAAACTAAGAGAGTAATAGCATATTCAAGATTTTGGGGCAAGGGCAATAACTCTGCTTCTAACAGTCGAAAATAGCTCAAATTCGAACTTGATCTTCGTTTTATGAATATGTATAAACATACCGAATTTCATTTGATTCCATCAATAAATCTTGTTTTAGAGCGTTTACGAGCAATTGATGTTGATAGAAGCACTTACTGTATAGAGGTTAAAGGGCGATAACTCCTCAAAACCGGCGTAAGAGGCCTAAATCTTGAAAAAGCCTTGAATTTAATCAGAAGTAAACTAAACTTTCTCAAACCTTTCGATTTAGGTCCAATAACATCCATTTTATGTTTCATCAAAATCGGTTGAAAACTAAGAGAGTAATAGCATATTCAAGATTTTGGGGCAAGGGCAATAACTCTGCTTTTAACGGTCGAAAATAGCTCAAATTCGAACTTGATCTTCGTTTTAAGAATATGTATACACATACCGTATTTCATTTGATTCCATCAAAAAATCTAGTTTTTAGAGCGTTTACAAGCAAATGTTGACAGATTGATGGACGGACAGAGTTTTTAAGAGCAATTGATGTTGATAGAAGCACTTACTGTATAGAGGTTAAAGGGCGATAACTCCTCAAAACTGACGTAAGAGGCCTAAATATTGAAAAAGCCTTAAATTTAATCAGAAGTAAACTAAACTTTCTCAAACCTTTCGATTTAGGTCCAATAACATCCATTTTATGTTTCATCAAAATCGGTTGAAAACTAAGAGAGTAATAGCATATTCAAGATTTTGGGGCAAGGGCAATAACTCTGCTTTTAACGGTCGAAAATAGCTCAAATTCGAACTTGATCTTCGTTTTATGAATATGTATACACATACCGAATTTCATTTGATTCCATCAAAAATCTAGTTTTTAGAGCGTTTACAATCAAATGTTGACGGACAGACGGACGGACGGACTGGGGTGCCGACAATATACGTCCACATAGAGAGATGTGGGCGTATAAAAATCACAAATGCCCAATCAATACATTTGCAAGAGAGACGGTAACACTGTCCATTGTGTTGTGTTGTACTGGGCATCCTCAAGTTAACTATATAAATACAACATCTTTCTCCAGTCATGTTCTGTGGCAATTCGATGCAATGGTGGAATATGAGTGTTTACGAGGATTTTACACGTCCTCTAATGTAAAATGTACACAGAGCGGAACTTGGAGTCAATTTAGCTGCGTACTTTATTCAAAATGCGAACAGATTGGAAAATTTCTAATGGTTATTGGTTGTTTGTGGATAAAACCCATGCTCTTCACAAGATACTTTGTCGCTTTTCATATCCTGTTGGTATGTATCTTTCTTTACATGAATACAACATGGTTTCTATCCCTGCTTTTATACGGAATGACAGTTCCTGTAGCTTAATACCATTTAACGATCCAATCTCTCTTGGGATGGGAGTAACAGACTTTCAAAATAGAAGACTTTCCTTATCAACAATATACATCAAAATGACTCATACCATTTTCGCCAACTCATAGCACAATTTTCAGATGTACGGGAAAGCAGGTGATTGTGATAATGATGGTTGTGGTGCTATTGGTCGCTTCATTATCAACACCCGAGGAACTGGATTGAAATTCAAGTCGACCGTTAACTGGATACCTTGGGGTTCGAATGCAGTCGTAGAGAATATTACTCGCTCTGTATATGGTATCCTAAGGGATATATTTATCTGGAAGCCAACCCAACGTTCAACCCACCAAACAATTCTGCTGAACTTCCCATTTGTAAATTTTTGCTGTGAAAGTCAAATGAACGTTTTACGAGGACTGTTAACAGCAAGTTGATGTTATCACTAAGGATAAAATGACGACCTCATGTTTGCTCTGTTCCTGGTAATGGCCTTTACGAAAAATCGAGTTGTGTCCCTTATTCCATATAAGATATAAACATGATCGGATCTGAACATACGGTATCATATACCATTCTACATTTATTTTTGCTCGAATTAAATAGTGGATTTGAGGTACGGATTCAGTTTAAGTTGATCACATATAAAGAATTTGGTTACGGATTGGATCAATTGATCATGTTTCAGTATACCATCAGCAGATTGGGGTTTACGAACAGAACTGTTAAGCATGGTAATATTTATCTTGAAAACATGACATTACTAGCCTTGAAAGAGGGAAATTCTGAAAGATTGTTACCTCCCTTGAATCAGTATGCAATAGGAGCCAGTTGAGTTTCTATCAGGTTGGTATTGTACAAACCATCCGAACCGCAAAACGAAACCCGAAATCTAAAATAACATATTGGCAAAACATATGTCTTTCTAGGCACAAAATAAAATGATACATTCTGACTGTTTAGTGTCGACGAGTTAATGTCAGTTAATGTCTACGTGACTATAAATTGCCTTGCGTACACAATATTTTGTAAGGTAGGATATAGCAAAATGGTACACGGGACATGATAATTAATTTGACACTGTGACGCCATGCTTCATTTTAAGAAATCTCCATACAGTGAACTGAACTTTCGAGAAGCAAATTTAAAATAGGTATTTCAATAGTATAACATGAGGGGGCGGGTTAGTGTAGTGGTATAATATGTCATAATGGTGGGGGTGGGGGGGGGGTTATGGCATAACATAAGGATGGTTGGGGGTATAGTATAACTTAAGTGATTTAAAACTGTCTCTGGATCCTACACATGCAAACGTCACAGCACAAGAGACTTTAAATGCAAGAATCTGGATATTGTAAATGAGTGAAATACCAGATAAGCGTTATCTTGAAGCCAGTATAAAATATGATTAATAAATGTCAACACTATAAAATGTAAACAATACCATATGTTCTAACAGGATCTAACACAGTCCAATGTTGATTTTATTAATCGATTCCAAATACAATCTCAACACACCGCTGTTCTCGACAGCAAATTGACTAAAAATAAAAGGAAGCGACAGTGCTTTTGAACACTTTTCACTATGAAATATTTACTCACGTTCTATTGATACTTCATCATATTAAAAATTCATTAGCTGCTACCAATGTTTCGCCAAAATGTTGTGTGGATTACGGATGTCGTTTTGTGGTTTGTATTGTTAGTACTTGGTTTAATTATAGCTAGTGCTTTGTGTATTAGTCCAGACAATGTGGTATATTTAAGGCGCGGGTCTAACCCATCCCAAATGGAAAACGAATGTAACACCACCCATAGTACATAAAAGTGGCCTTATCAAAATAAAAACATAAAGTATACAAATCTATCACGTGAACAGATGTCTGTATTAAACAAGTTGATTAAGTAGGGAAAAGTGCTGCAGCATATGTTCAGTTTGGTATCCGTGATGTATCGACGTATGACGTTAGAAAAGCGAGTTTGGGCCGCCATACGTAATATTTAATTTAATAAAAAAAAATTGTGGAATCCCATGAATGTTCAAAACTTGATGACACATTTTTATTTAATTTTTTTATCACAGTTATATGAATGTACCTTGCGTTCAATAATCACAAATGTCTCCACCACCGCGAATAACTTCTTTTGATGTTTGTATCCCCAAGGGACATAATTCATTTCAACTAACCGGAAACAGTCGTGTCAATGTGTGTAACTTCTTAAGAATGATGATCAACTTTCGTGAGAAAGTCAGGTGATAAACGGCCACCGAGAGGAAATAAGAAAAAAATTCTTGTAGATTTCAACACCCGATTGGATTGATACATTTCAATTAAACATGCGAATTGTCCATAAACTTCAATTGTCATCAAAATAGCTACTTTTCATAGAATCACAATAAGAAGTTTCACTTCACAGTTAAAAGGGTTGATAAGAATGACCTATTTATTTGCACTTACAACTTTTAATTTTTGTTTGGCTGTGGGTCAATTTATTCCACACAGGATTATAAAGTCGTTTATATCGTTTAATCTCAAGCTGGTTTAGCGTCCTCTACGTTCAGCAACCATAGACTTCTGACGGAAAATCAAATGCTGGTAAATAGAAGCCTTAAATGGCCCAAGTAACCCAAAGCGTACTTCTGGAATGGATGATGGTACACCAACGAATGCAGTGATCAAAGTCAAGTGACAGTCATACAAGTTATATGGTCGACATCAACTAGTTTACATTTCTTCTGCGATAGACATAAAATGATATTTGTTATGATATTGGTAAGGGTCTATATATTTCGAAGAATTAAAAAACAAGCCAGTAAATTTGTTTTCATATCTCTTCTTTTGAGTCTTCACACAGTTTGTAGATCTTATGGATAGCATGTTTGATGAAAACTGATCAACACAAAGAAGAAATGAAACTGCCTCTTAACAACTTCATGGCCCAGAACAAAATAATCAAATTCATCAGCTGTGTTTCTTAACAATGATATACCCCCTGTACACGCTCTACCAATTTGTTTCTTTCTGTCGAGGGCTCTTTGACTGTATTCGCTGGTGTACAATCCATCAACTCCCTGCATTTATAAACTCCTAGGTATATCAAGGTATTAGATACAGTTCGTAATAGCCTGGCATCATGAAGATGTGTATTGTACGGTATATTCATGTATTCATAACTCTGACATTACTATTCTTGTATAACTCGTACTACGCATTGAAAAGGTGAAGTTCAACCTTTCTCACCAGCTGTGAGCATTTTGAAATTTCAAAACTGATCAGATTTCACTCTCAAGGATTATCATGTAGACAATTGTGTCGCAATAGGCTGCCACATCTGGTTTTACTAATTGGGTTAAAGGAAAATATCGCAATACTTCTAGCAGATTTTTAACCTTTACCTTTAACGATAAACCGTTTTTAATCTTCATCCAAAAACGGAGCGTGCCTCATTTTTTAATCTTTTTGATAAGCCCATTAATTAGGATAATAAGCAGAGGTTCTTAAAGATCCCTCTAAATTAAAATCAAGCCATTGTTGCTCTTCTGACAGAATGCCCTTAAATGTAATTTGTTGTCCTTTAGACACTTACGTTTCCCTCACATCTTGTTCTTGTTGGTCACACCTCAGTGTCATTACACTATAACTCAAGACTTTCCTCAAGTCGGGCGCTATGTCGGGAACCGAGCAGTTTTCGTTTTGGTAAGACACTATGATTTCTCTTTGTTGGACAAACGAACGAAAAATGAAATGAAATGAATGGAGTTTTGCGTCCT
Source organism: Lottia gigantea (assembly GCF_000327385.1). Lineage (NCBI taxonomy): Eukaryota > Metazoa > Mollusca > Gastropoda > Lottiidae > Lottia > Lottia gigantea. The sequence continues at coordinate 780,766 of NW_008709463.1, forward strand.
ACTATTCTGCACCATGTGGGCTAATGAAGACGGGCAACGCCAGGCAGGTTACAATGAGGGAAATTTTGCCAGGGCAGCGGCATTAGCCTGCTCTTTTTCGATTTCCAATTGTCGAGGGATCTTTAACGTGCACAGCCTGTGACACACGGGGCCTCGGTTTATTGTCCCATCCGAACGACTAGACGCTTTTTCCATGTCGGCCCCTCTTACCTGCATCACTGACAGGGGGAGACCGGGTTGAAAAATCCGAAGGTATCATCTCGACCTATGCCGGGATTGAACCCTGGACCTTCAGGTTAGCGAGCAAACATCTAACTCACTAAGCCACCACGGCTCCCTGGACAAACGAATGAAAGCTTAAGTTTAGAAGGTCTTGCCATGTAAGCTGAAGGGATATGTAGTCCCTTCCTGTGAGCAATAAAGAAAACACCTCCGCTTTGGCAGCTGACCTGAATTTCAAAATATTGTTATGCTCATATCGCTTTAGGTTCAATTTGATTTATTCTGTGGTGTTAGTTTGGTAATTGAGAAAGCTGATCTGTGACAGTAAAAGGTGTTAAATAAGGTATTAGAAACCAAACAGAATTAGTAATGACATTTAATGTATAAAACCCTTGAAGAGTCCATCATTCTTTCATATCTTGGTCTTTTTAAATATACTACGGCTTCTCGTTTTTAGAGAAACACAAGTGATGTCCATCAAGTTTAAATCCCTCCCTTTTTTATACGAATGATATGGCATGCTTTCTATGTTTCACCAATATGTTATTTTGGATTTCGGGTTTCGTATAGTAGTTAGTACATGAATATTTTATTTAAAGTTCTCAGAACTTCTCAACATATCGAAATCTTTTAAAAGTTGACATCCATCTTCACGATACGATGAACATTCATCATACCAGACGCCCCAGATTGTTGTACGATCACCACGACTGCCCTCAAGGTATGACAAGATCAGATGGTATTACCCCTCATTGCACATTTAGACTAAAATAGAGTTGGTGGAACATTGGCAGAAATAATTCCAAATCACTTAATACTTTAAAAAAAATTAATTGCCGACTCCGTTTTGGTTAACCAAGCTTCAATATAAGATTTATTTATTATCACGCCTTTTACAACACTGTAGTATCTTTATACACCAGTGTAATATCTTTTTTATTGGAAAGGTCAGGATGCTCCGAACCAGTACAGTCCAGTACACACAACATTCGTTTATTTATGTAGTTCTAAATGCTTAGGCCTTGTCAAATGTCATTGAAATCAGCCATCAAAACCAATTTTAAATTCTATAACTTACAGACATGAAAGCATACATGTATAATGGTTACACTCAATGGCAAAGTCATTTTCCTTCATTCCATTTTCCCATTAGGAGAAACCATAAATAAAATACAATTGAAATGTCATTTTGAGGCGTCACGTTGTTTATTATAGTTGCTGGTTAGGAAACAGCCTGTCCGGGGAATCACAAAATAATTCTGTTTTTTAGTCCTTCTTAATGGAATATTCTTGTCAAAACGATGCAGAGCCAAAATACCAACTACTACATATATCATGGAAATAATACATTATAACTCTTACTTTTTGCTCCGAATACATACAAATTTGTTATTCACTGGCATCAATTTACTCTTCTTCGATTTCCAAATGTCCAAGCTCGTGTGCTATAGGATGTGAACACCTTTTGATCTCTGGACAGAGAAACCGGAAAAGGCAGGGGTAATATCGCTGACTTAGCATTTTATAAGCCCAAATTTGAACCAAATAATAATAATAATTACGATATTTATATTGCGCAGCAATTTATCAAGGAACTTCCATAATCTTTTTATTTCAAGTGCTGGAATCGATCTAGTCAATTTTAAAATGTATGGTGTTGCGTTTTATTTTAATAGCTATTTTATGTTATTTACTCCACCATTTTATATTGGAAGAACTTTATATTATTCTATACACGACTAATATACTCCTATAACCTTCAAATTCTCATTTCGTCGAGATGGCTCAAGTATTCCAATAAATACTAAAAATCAGATTGTTCTCCTTAGAAACTTGGCTGGAATATTTGTTTAAAATTTCCATTTAATGCCATTACATATTGAACTACTCGTCTCTTCAAATCGTTGATACTTCTTGGAAGAAAATTCTGATCATGCGTAAACGAGATAACGATGGAGGCAGACGATTAAGTCTGAATGAATAGGACCATGATTGAAAATATTTCCCGCCAAATTCATCGTTGAAAGTGACATATACTGAATATCTTCTCAAGACATTAAAATGAGATCGTTACAACAGATAGAGTGCTTAAGGTAAGACACTTTTTCTTATTGTCTATTTCTTGCTCTGCTGTGTGGAACTACATTTAACGACCCGATGTATGGACAACCGTCGAGCGGCCTGCCAGACTCTGTATGTTTGTATTTGTTTGTCTTGTAGGCCTACTGCTGTATATGACTCTAAATTGTATGACCCGACTGCGAACAACCTCCATTGAACTGTCTGTCGACATAAAAAAAAACAACAATAAGTAGATGGAAGCATGCGCATGCGCAGACGCTATTCATCATATAGTGACGATCTCATTTCTAAAAGCATAGCAACAGTAATTATTGCCAAAGTATGAAAAGGTCACAAGCGTATACTCATAAAAAATGATATTAAACATCGCAGTAAAATGTAAATGAGATTTACCTCACACTATCTGCTAAAATACAGACCAAGCCTTGTTATTCTTTATATGCACATTTTGCCCGGATAACGAAATAAGCCCTTTCTTTTTCGATCTCCAATTGTTAATATGCAAAAATGATAAGGTACGGTTATAGGATTAATGTACTAATCTTTTAGCGAGTGATAAAGTACAATTCCACAGTGATACGTTTAATGTGTTGATGGTTGGAAACAAGGTCACGATTTCCGTGGTAGCTCAATTGAACTCGCACTTTTCCCAACTGGTCGTTAATTTTAACGATCACGGCCTAATAATGATGTACCATCGACCAGAAAACATCACAAAGCCACATCAAAGTCTCTTGTTTCCATCTAATATTGCTTTACTTTTTTTCATTAGTTCTTTTATGAAGCAACTTAATTCTGTTCGCTGCCTCTCAAATTTCTAATAATTGGTTTTATATGGCAGAAAATGGCCAATGAATATCGGGGTAATCCCTGCAAATGTCGGAAACGTGCCGGGAATATTGTGAGTAAATTAGCGAGCACAAAAGACATGGGAGATGGAATCAATTGGTAGAGAGTTTGTCAAACAAGGAAGAAATTTAAAACTAAATGAATTGATAAAGGAATCAGTCTAGATAAACAGTCTGTATTAATATTGGGATTTAGGAGGATTGGTCAGGGATATGGCGTCTATTTAAAGGCAATGTGGAGAGGTTTAACGCTGCCTTACATTGAAATGCATAATTCAAGTACTAACGATCCGAAACGAAAACTGAAATCCAAAACAACATTTTAACGAAACATTGGTAGCAGCTAATGAACTTTTGATATGAAGAAGTTTATCAACCATAAGGTTGTGGTCTTTGCATCATATCAATCTGATTAATTTACATTGGGTGTTTTTCTGCAGGGTTACTGTATCTCTTGTCATTTACGTGACTTGGTCCTGAACAATCTTCTCCTGTGGAATTGAGACTCAAGAGCACCGAAAATTGCCATTGGGATAGACTTAATGGCAGATGATGGCGTTATTAGTGTTTTACAGACATTTTGTTGAGGCATCTGATTGGCTATATTTGCTAGCGCATTATCAAATGAAATCGCTGCATTCCGTGATACAAGAACAATGGCAGATAAGAATAAGAACAGAAGACCCTTAATCCTAATTTCTAAATAAAGTGTCTGCTCCACCCTAGGCCTGTACATTTGGGAGAATCAAACCCTCCCTTCCCCGAAATCAAAAAATTACTTCCTCCTACAAACCCGACTTGTAATTACGATTAATGGTCAGTCCTGTCTAGAATTGTCCAACTTTAGCCAATTATCTCCAATTTCCTTTCATTTGATACTATTAATTCTAGAGGTAGAGTTCCTCTAAAACAAATAACAAGGAAGATGATCTATTCTAGATTTCTATTGCCGACTTATCTCTGATTATCGCTGATCTTTAAGGATTAGACGTTTTCGAGATGTTTTGTTTCATCTTTCGCCATACTTTTGATACTCGGCCCGATTATCGACTGATCTTTAAAGGGATTATAAAGAGGTTTTCTAAACTTTTTATGTGTATCCGGGACACTGATAGAATCGATTTGCACCATTTTCAGTCAGTGATAGAAATAGCTTCATGCAAGAACCCAAAGGCTCTTTGTTCAGACGTAACAGCCTCTAAATTTCATCTTCAGAGAACGCCTTCTCTTCCAAAAAGTCCGTTTGAGTGTATGTTATTCTTACATCAATATCCCCTGCGCCCAAATTGATCTCCTTTTGAACCCTCAAATTTACAATTCGGAAAAGGATGTACAATACAGTAGGTCATTAGCCAGTTAACATTAGATTTAATCTGGAAGTGATGAAACAGCTTGCAATCATAGCAATATTAGTCAACAAATTTCAATCGACCGAAATGTAAATTGGTTAAATTATTTGAAAAGGGCCAAAGCCATATGGTATGCTTTAGACCAACTGGAAAGGTCTCCATTGTTATTATTCTCGCAAAGAGTAAATCCCACCTAGCATTTGACATTGCTAACACATTATACTTTAAAGTGTGTAATGTGCATTGTTTCGGGGAACAAAATGAGTTCCACACCAAGTTAAGCTAAGATTCCATATACGCGTCATGCGAATCCGTCATGCGTCATCCGTTAAAAATTGAAATGGTTGGTTTAAGAGGGTATGATTCCATACATGCGGCAGCGGTATCCGTCAAATGGTCTCAGTCATGCGTCAAAAAAAAATCGCCGGGTGTAGCGATTTTTGAAGCATCCGGACGCCTTTCCGCGCGGAGATCTCCAAAATGTGACGTATTTTGTGGCGATTCCCTGTCTTTTTTATGCACCAAAGCATCCATCTATCTAGAAGTCCGTGCGTCAAAAGAAAGATAACGCATACGTTTAACGCACATATGGAATCATATTTGACGCATGGCGGATTCGCAAGGGCCATTTATGTCCGCATGACGCATCCGCATGACGCGTATATGGAATCTTAGCTTTACTTGCAAGCTTTTACGTCTATGCTATGGTAATGTCAATATTCAGCATTGATACAAACAAGAACACCACACTCTTATCAAAAAATCATAGGAATTATGACAGAGAAGTTATACTTTATGCTTTTTGATTAAAAACTACAAAATCAAAAGGCTGATATGTGTATGACATAAAAGAAACTATAATCTAAGAAAACCTCAAGTTTGATCGATTGGCTGAAAATATGCAACAGAAAAACAAAGAATCGAGTCAAGTTGTTTGAAATAGAATTTGTGAAATTGACATTTTGAAAGAAATCTTGTTATAGAAATAGAAGCGTGTAGTTTTACAGTCAATAGAAACTCAAATGAACAAAGCTCGAGTGTCTTTTTTTAAAAGATTTTTATCAACTCTCTCAACCAGTACAATATTACACATTTGTACTTTATCACGTTATGAATATTCAGGGACGATATCCTTTATTATGTGCACCATCCCGAATATCAAACAAGGACGCGTGTGGGAGGAGGGGGGGGGGAGGGTGGTCGAACCCCACCGGAGTGGAAGAACATTGTTTTGCCTTCACCAAACTCAAGTTAACGCTTTTAAAATTTTTAATCAAAATTTCCAGGGGAGTTTCCCCAAAGTGCGGACGGCCAAGATATTCAGGGTTATTGTCACATACTTTGAATATGATTAATAAATACCTCTTACGGGAGTCTGTTTGAATCTCAAATTGAATTTACGTTTGGCAAAATTAGAAGAAGGATTATGAAAAGACGAGCTCTCTAAGGGAATTTAAAGACGGAAGAACAGAAGATGATTTCAACAAAAGACAAAACAAAATACTCGAGTAGTCTTAATTTCTTCCGAATTAAGTAATAACAATCCAATGCTTAAAGTCTCAAGTGCATGAAAAACTAGAAGTTGAAATAGATCACCAGGGATTGAGTAGTCAAACGAAAACAGATCAGTATCATTGTGTTTAACATAAAAATACTATTTCCAGCACGCTATGGCTTCGATTGACAACTCAACTACCTTCCAATTATTAGTAAACTGGTCTTATTTTTAAACCTGTCGATTCTTTACGCTTCCAATGCACGAATAAAATGAATAAATCTGAGCCAATTTATCCGGTAGACGCCATATCGGAATCACAATACTTCTCAATATTGCTCCTGTCACAGCTTGAAAAATTATCTCCTAATTCTGACGTTTTTATTCCTCTAACGTGCCGTGTGCAATTGACGTCTGTTAGATTTTCGATTAGATTTTTCCCGCGTTTATCGATTTCTAGTTTGTGGCCTGCTGAAACAATTAGGAACGTAAGAACGTCATTAGCATACAAAATGGTAACGAAATTGGCTCAACAGCGAAGGCTAAGTACCTATAGTTAACGACAACTGTTGAATAAAATCACGGCTGTTTCACTGGCGTAACCAAGACGAGTGATTAAACCGTAGAATGATTATTCAGACCTTTTTGACATCAGTTGATTACATCCATACATTCGATATAAATGGTTGTATATTTTTATTAAAAGGAGCAGTCTACAGATAAAAGGCAATCCGTATCAGCCACGTTGAGATTGAAAGGGAAATTAATATTGATATGACGATCTAGAAGATAAAAGCATAGTAATTTAGGGACGAATAGAGATATCTCCTACGTATTCCGGACTATTAATTCTATCTTCAGTTGTCTAATGACGCGACGTAAGTGAAAGAAAGTCCCAGGCTAATACGAAATTAATTACGGTTAGATTATTAATATATCTGATCTGAAAGATGCAGATAAAATCTTTACAACTCTATACAACCAAATTACTTTCCAGTCAGGGAATATTTAAACTACTGTTGTTAATCGCCAGACTTAAAGTCTCTATATATTTTAAGCCCATTCACATAGCATAGATCTATCAACAACAATCTTTAACCAAAGTGTTGTGCCTATTTCCACTTTCGTGTTTATTGCGGTATGTATACGGCCCATCAAACTTCTCTATTAAAAACATCCAAAAGTTATCTCACGCAATTATTCAGATATAACTTGTTGGTTCTGCTAGATGATCAATATGGTTACAAGGTATGAGGTCTTACGACGAACAACGCGTCACCGTCATAATTTGAATGTACCCACTGTTCTTCCCTCAATACGTAATGTAGGTGTTGCTCACGACATAAATAACAACGCAATACTTTTCAGATTCACGCCTTCGAAAAAACGCCCAAGAGTGTTGGGATTCTATGCTGTCATTCAACACATATGTGGCTGGCACCTTCAGTTAAAAATGTGATGATCTCTTGTTATTAGTTATTCCCTGTTAAAAGAGGCATTAAACATTGTAATTTTGTGGTGTACCTCACATTAAAGACAAATACCCATATCCTGGCCTCACTGCATACTTGATGCAGTTGCTAGTGAGCTGAAAAGGGAGCAGAAAAGTGTGATATTTCACTAAATTCCATTTTAGATGAATATCTGAATGCTGTTTCAACTTGCTATTCTCTATGTTGTTTCCGTGTACGCCATTTGAATAAAACTGTGATAAATTGGCAACATTCACAGCACTCAAACAACTTTCAATTCGTTTTAAAATGTTCCTCGAGGGAAGCCATAAAGTTGTCGTCAATCCGTCATTATACAGCCTCACTCTCGCTAATTGCCTACCGTTAATACACATGTAATACAATGGAAACAGTCGTGGGCATTTCTTTCTGGAACGAAACTCGGAGCCAAGTTGGACTACATGTTGCTTCGCTGTGCCGAATGAAACAATAGAACCAGTCCTAAATCCCTTATAAAATCTTAAATTTCTAAATTAATCCCTGTAAAACGTTACCAACGTGATCGATGATACATTGCTCTATCCAAATTGAGGTATTATCGTTAAAAAAATTCTTAACTTGTTGGCGTTACAAAAGGTTTCTTAAAATTACAGATTTCCTAGCCTTAGATGTCATTTCTTTTCAAAATCACATAGCTAATACAAGATATTTCATATAAAGATACTGAATTTCTGGCAACAAATCACGGACCGCAGAAGGAGATTCAACTGATTCAATTTTCGACTGGTCATTGGATTAGAGACCTCCACACCAAAACTGACAATTTTTGGTCAATAGGATAAGAGTGATGAGTATCCGTGACATTTTCCCACTGTTTAATGGCCGCCAGGGGAAAATTCTCCTGTCGTAACTTTCAGGTGTTTTGCCTCTAATTAAGCTATATTATACTTTTCAATTTCCTATAATGGGTGATATTAACTGCTTTTTGTTTGAGCTAAATCGACTATAGATGGACTGATAGTGTGTTAATGGGATAAAAGTTGTAAGAGCGGTGATTTTATCAGTAGGTTCACAGTAGAAACAACCGTTAACAACTGCTTGTAGATCTCGCCATACGCATGTCTGTTTATATAATGGACCTGGTTACTTGTCGTCAGAACTATAACGTCATAAACGAACAGGTAACTAAGAATGTTTGGTCGATGTTCAAATGATTATAATAATGAAGGATCAGAATTGTAGAATTAACCTTCTGACAAGATACTGGTTAACGCCCTCACGACTTTTGTTTGTCGAATTGATGTAATATTTGAGCCCTACAATGTTTTCACATGCCAAGTGAAACCATATGATAAGTAGGACAAGAATGACATAGTAGCATTCAATTCGTATTTGTATACCTTTCAATACAGTTTCATTATTTCTAATGTGTGTACTGTTTACATGCTGCTGATCTCTAAAAATACAATTACCACACGAGCTTGACCCTGTAAGCATTAGTCAAAGTTTGCGACAAACACAAAGAGCTCTTTTCAAACTATGCGACCAATCAAAACAGCTTTCTTCAAACTATGCGACCAAGTAAAACAGCTTTCTGCAAACTATGCGACCAATCAAAAAAGCTTTCTTCAAACTATGCGACCAAGCTAAACAGCATTCTTCAAACTATGCGACCAAGCAAAACAGCATTCTTCAAACTATGCGACCAAGTAAAACAGCTTTCTGCAAACTATGCGACCAATCAAAAAAGCTTTCTTCAAACTATGCGACCAAGCAAAACAGCTTTCTTCAAACTATGCGACCAAGTAAAACAGCTTTCTTAAAACTATGCGACCAAGTAAAACAGCTTTCTGCAAACTATGCGACCAAGTAAAACAGCTTTCTTAAAACTATGCGACCAAGTAAAACAGCTTTCTTCAAACTATGCGACCAAGTAAAACAGCTTTCTGCAAACTATGCGACCAATCAAAAAAGCTTTCTTCAAACTATGAGACCAAGCTAAACAGCATTCTTCAAACTATGCGACCAAGCAAAACAGCATTCTTCAAACTATGCGACCAAGTAAAACAGCTTTCTTAAAACTATGCGACCAAGTAAAACAGCTTTCTGCAAACTATGCGACCAAGCAAAACAGCATTCTTCAAAATATGCGACCAAGCAATAGCTTTATCGAACATAGCCAAGTAAAAATAGCTTTATCCAAAGTAAGCGACCAAGCAAACGCAGATTGTTTCAAAGTAAGCGGCCAAGCAAAAGTAGCTTTATTGAAACGCGACCAAGCTCAAGCAGAAAACTGTCTGCCATCAATTCAACGGAGAGTAATTTTTTTTTACTCAAAATTCACTACATTTGTAGACATAGTCGGTATAAACGTTTGTCGATTCCAATAGCTCATTATCTAACCTCTAGTGCATAAACTCAAAATCATTTTATCGACCTTGTAACCTATTCAATTCGATTTAATTATTTTTTCAACCCCAGAAGGCAGAAAAATCTCAATTTTTAATCTATCGTGATTGAAGTTACTGATATGGAATTGAGTTTCCAATAAATTTATACTTTTCAGCTGATCAAATTATATTTTCTTGCCTAATATGAAATGATGGAGATTAGAAAAGACATTTTATGCCACTGATAGGAAGCAGTCTTGGTAATCGATGTGAGCGAGAAGAATAGACGCAGTTCATTGGAGACAACAAAATCAATCGAAATACGTTGTTACTTTTCCTTAAAAAAATAATTTCGGTACTACATTCGATGATACAATCAAAACCGTGTGTGCCAATGGATCTAATGCATCGGACACCCTCACAGATATAAGAGATCTTAAATCAAGAAATATATTTAAAATTAAAGCTAATTTAGGAAGACAGGTGATCAACAATAATCCCTTCATAACCTTTATGAAACTGAAAACAGAAAACACATCTCTCTATTACCAAAGGCTGCTGGCTCCTGCACTCTCTAACTTAAGTTTTGACGTACTCCCACTTAAGATATAAATAAATTTTATCATAGATCTATCATATAGTTTGACCTTTTTAATTAATGAATTATTTACGGATGTGGGAGTTTCCAAGGATGTCGATACTTCCGCCAAACATCTTTTTATAAGTTAGGGAAATTGAATAATTAAAACTGAATGATTCCATAAATGGATAAAAAAATAAATGTGCACGATTGTTTTCATTGTATTGTGTTCTATTTTCAGTTAATTACTCTTGCAAAGGTGTAATAGTTTCATTAATCTAAATATCATTTCATTACAAATGGGACCTTTGACATTTATTGAAATCTAAATGTAGTTAGTTTAAGTGGATTCATTGAAGGTTAAGTATCCAATGGTACAGTTCTTCTTCGGATACTAGTATTTCTCGTCATGTTTACAACTGTCAACCGACATTTTCACATCAGGTACTACATAGGGTTGCAAAATACTACGTTTAGTAATGTTTCGTGATGCCAAGAGAACGCTGGTGTAATACTTATGACAGTTAAAATTGACATGTTGAAGTGTTTCAGATAAACAATGTTCATCATGACAGTTTGAAATTGGGATAAACTTTACAACATGTTTTTGATGCATGGTAAGCCATGACATGGATGTGATTTTATGACTTGCTTTCGCCATAAACAAATAAAATAAATTAGGCCCCGAGTACAAGTTTATGGTATGGTACAGCGCGGACCAGCTACCTATGATTAAGTTTAGGCATGGAATATTTTTCTTAACGTTCTTAATGAATCCAAGATACCCTGTACCTTAGTACCATAAATAAACCAAGTACTGACCAACCAAACCGCAACACGAACACGAATTTCAAAACAAGATATAGGCGAAACATTGGTAGTAGCTAATGGACTTTCATTTGGTTAATGATATGACGTGTACCGTATAAAAGCGCAAAAGTTCTAAAGCACTGAATATTTTTCCAAACGTTTCTAATAAACTCAATTTGGAAATTGTGGACAAATAAATTACGTGTCACCTTTATTTTACAATCTCGTTTGACATCTTGATTGTTGTAGTTTCCTATTCCAACCTTTATCAAACGAGTGTTTCCAATCTACAATGGATGTTATCGCACTAAAATATGGCACTTTTTCTGCTATAAAACAATTAGCGATTGGATCAATTTCCTCTGTAACCGGTTGTCAACGCTTCACGTGGCAATAATAATAGTACTCAATAATATGCCATTAAATTGGAAACAAACTACCCAGTAAAACTAAGTAGCCTTCGTTTGACATACACCATTCACCATTTTGGGTTTGAGGGCATCATACGTTTTGGACTCTTAAAATCGTGCGAACTCATTGCCACTCGGTACTTTCCGTGTTCGCAAAGGTAACAACGTTTAGAGTAGTCCACTACTATACTTCCTTTGCTCCCAATTTTGCCATTTTTTGGACGAGATTTTCCGTACCACTGAATTGTCGTGCTTTTATGGATTATATTCCATTTGTGGGACCTTTTTCCAAGCAGTTAGTTGCTTTAATTGAAAGTGCGTGAGAACTGTACCATATAATATAAAAATAAACTGACATACTTTTACTCATATAAACAAGACGAAATAATTATTAGGACAAAAGAATGGAACCAGTGACCGCATGAAAACATCCACTGTGCTGTACAGTCGGAGTCAGTTGATGGTGATTATGTATTAGCAAACTAGATAAAGATGTAGGTCCTCATTTTCCCAGAAACGTAGGAGATGAAACTCCATTTCAGATACCGCATTACCATTGGTAACTATCAAACTACTTTACTGTTAAATTATTAATATATATCAGTTTGCTAATTTATTTATTTATTCATTTATATTTTCTGTATTTTGGTACATTGTATTTGGTGACGGATTAACATAAGCCTCGGCTTGTTTTCGAAACCCTATTTATACTCTGTAAAAATTATATGTATAAAGAAATAAAATACTGTTTAAATCAAACTGCATTAGCATATATTTCTGAACATTTCCCTCGTTACATACTATCTATGGATATGTTCACGTCGTCATCCAATAATGGACAGGTCCGACATACAATTCAATATCGGCCCATTTCAGATACTGCATTAGCATTGTTTAAATATTTCCATCATTGAACACTGAAAGGTGTAGTTTTTCATTATGCCAATTTTAGCCTATTCCAGCTACTGCATTAGCATATGGCATATACGTCCGAACATTTCGGCTTAATAAAGCATAAGAATCGAAATTGATTTAATGGTATAGCAATTATAGTAATGAAATAAATAGAAAAACTCCAATCAAGAGGTTTATTACCAATAAAACAATTCAAGTGGAGAATATAAATCATAATTCACCTGTCATGGTTATCAATAATTGACAAAATTTCCCACTGAGACCATCTCCCTCACCAGAGGCAAAAAGACAATTGACAATATATAATGCATATAATGATACTAGTTGAATGCAACGCTTTTCATAATACAACTTCTTGCAAATTTGTTGTTGATTAATTTGTGTAATTAGTTTGACAAAAAAAGTTAAACAAATAATCATTGAAACTTTGCAGGTTATATTTATTATTAATATTGCGAAAGGTATTCTATTGCAGCCCCCTTTGCACTTGCATTGCGATATATATCGTTTAGTACTCCTAGTATCGCAATGTATATTGTATTTTAGCCCTGTTAACGCATCGGAGCCTTTGTAACGCGATATATATCGTTAAGTATTTCTGATGTAAGATTTGAACGACATATAGAAGCGAGGAGCACATATAACAAAACACAAGACAATATTATAGAATATAACACACTTCTTTAATAAGGTTAGGCACACAACGTTTCAACACAATATACAAGTGTCGTTATCAGATGTATTATTATAGGTATTTCTGATGTCGCGATATTTATCGTATAATAGCCATTGCACCTATCGCATCTTGGCGTGATTGGCAATACTTATCTGAAAGGAACAGCTGAAAATTTCAATTTCCTTGACATACATATTATATAACTTGGTATCGAATTGGGTTAGGTTCTGTCTGTAATAAAGTTTATTTGATTTATTTCTGGTACGTCATCCATAACCAGAACGCAATTTAGCAACTTATATGCTGTCAAGGTTTGGGTTAATATTTAATCAGAACGTGTGTGGATGACATGAAATTGATAAAATAACGTGATTGGTTCTATTGTTGACAGTTGTCATGGAAACATAATATTTTAACGATACACGATATATCTGATAAAATGCAAGTACAGTTCTTGACTGTAATCATACTTTGTGTAACCGCTTTAGTAGTTTTAAACTACATCAAAAGGTTCAGGGCATTACACTAAGAACAAGTTTGACCTACTTGTGACGATAATTCTAAAAATATAACAAGACATAATACTCTGTTTTTCTTCAAATAAAGGTACAGAGAAAAAACCGATGACGTTAATTTACTAGAAATAAAGCGACTTAATGTAAATATAGTATTTTATTTACCAAGAAATATAAATCCACTAATCATTGGCATACACTCTTTTAATTTCAAATTGTCTTGGGATCACGTGTTTAATTTTTTGACCAATCGGAACATCCTGACTTATTTTCTGTACCAGTCCCTGCTCGTCACCAAGGAAAGGCTGGTTGATATTATCATTTCTTACTATATCGACATTCGCAATTGCGAACAAATACAACTAAACAAAGAAGGTGGTGGAGAGCTATTTGCCTTAAACGATTCCGATACTCCGATTAGATTTCAGAACTAATATTGCAAAATAAACCTCAATACAAGTATCTTCCTTCTATTGTTCAGATTACCACTATATTTAAACTTCCACTTCACTGAAACTTCATTCAGATGCAACTAATATGATCATTCGAAATTTACGTAACGTAACATTCCCCTTCAGCAATTCATCAAAACGTCTTGAGGACAATCCCGTAGGCAAGTACGTACCAAGAGAGCCCTTAAATCATATTCAATCATCCAGAGGCTGCTTGAAACTTCCTTTTCATTCGGTTCAAACCCTCGCCAATGTCCGTTAGTTACCGAGAGTTCAACATTGACTCTGCCAAGAAAGACTGACAACTTACCCGATAAAAACGGCAAGGGCTGACAACTTTGTCTAAAGATTGATTTTGATAGCGTAGTGATTTTGATATTAAAACAGTCATTGCAAAATTTGAACGGAAACAAAATGGCGATCCCCGTTCAATATATTAGGGTAACCAGCAGCATTCTAGTCCCGAAGAACGAGTGGCTTCCGTGTGTGAGATGAAAGATGGAAATCTGTCCTACAATCATTCAATATTAATAATCTCATTCACCAAACAAGATTAATTTGTTATTTTATTGTAGCGCTGACAATTCATAACAGTATTGACAATAACTATGATTGTGATCAAAATAAGACCGCAGGGGCTCCTCTATATCTTGATATGGTGTCTTGACAGCAATACGTGCATGGGTTATCATATAGGATTGGACGCGTGTTAGCCTTCATAATGATATAGCCACGTGAAATAGGAATCACGTTACTAATTCACGTGTATCTATAGATCCACGAATGAAGTTTCAAAAGTTATAAATTTTAATCCTGCATCCCCTTGCTCTAGCTAACCTCTGATGTCGTTGCTGCTAATATTTACCTAGAAACATTAACATATTTGTACCTTTTTGCTATTATCTCGGTACAAGAAGATGTTCGTGTATTTGTGATGCCAATTCCAAGTTTTAAGCATGAAAACTCGTGGTTTTTTTTTACAAACAAATGTAAAGGCTTAATTTTGGGTTTTTTGTCCAAGACTTTATAATTCGGCCAAAATTAGGTTGTGATTTTGCTTTGCGATTCGATATTATATCGCTTATAAGTCGATGTATTTGTTAAATGCCCAATGCTGATGAGAAATTGAAAACAACTAGGCTGATGCAACTGCCCTCGCAACATTTCATGACGTTGCCAATCTTCAATAGAAAAATCAGCTGTTATAGGACGTGATTTTGGTTTTCACCACGTCCAGACTTAAATACTCGTCACCTTTAGATGTAGATGTATTGCAAATATATTTATTTATGTAAATATAGGAGCGTATCGACCTTGACCATTGGACGAAGGCATCTGGACGAACGGATCTAAGATTAATGGAGCTGCTCCATCGCAACCATGGAACATTTAGTTAAGAAATCCTTTTACAGATCAGAGTGATCTCGAGATTTAGATGAGAAATACAATCAGTGTTTAATGTTAAATTAAACAATGGCGAGAGATATAATGGCGGATATATTGAATATGAAGTATGATTGATTTGGATGTGTTTCAGATAGTTTGGACATTGATTTCATACTAAATAAATATCATACTTAATGACACAGCTGTTGTTCTCCAGACTTCAGCTCGTTCGTTTTTATTCATAATATTTCATTGTTTTTCATAAATAACAGCAGTCAGGATCTGAAACAATTCGATACGCAGACACAACGGGAGCCTCCAACCCATCGCAATTTATATTAAAAGATAAAATAATGTGAAATATATTATATAATATAATGTAGAAATATTAAAACAGAACCCTAAAAAAACATTAATATTTCTATATCTCTCTACAATTGATGTATTGAGCACTATTTTAACAGTGGTATTTGTATATCACTCTATAATTGATATATTGAGCACTATTTTAACAGTGGTATTTCTATATCGCTCTACAATTGATGTATTGAGCACTATTTTAACAGTGGTATTTCTATATCACTCTACAATTGATGTGTTTAGCACTATTTTAACAGTGGTATTTCTATCTCTCTACAATTGATGTATTGAGTACTATTTTAACAGTGGTATTTCTATATCGCTCTACAATTATTGTATTGAGTACTATTTTAACAGTGGTATTTCTATATCACTCTACAATTGATGTGTTTAGCACTATTTTAACAGTGGTATTTCTATCTCTCTACAATTGATGTATTGAGTACTATTTTAACAGTGGTATTTCTATATCGCTGTACAATTGATGTATTGAGCACTATTTTAACAGTGGTATTTGTATATCACTCTATAATTGATATATTGAGCACTATTTTAACAGTGGTATTTCTATATCGCTCTACAATTGATGTATTGAGCACTATTTTAACAGTGATATTTCTATATCGCTCTATAATTGATATATTGAGCACTATTTTAACAGTGGTATTTCTATATCACTCTACAATTGATATATTGAACACTATTTTAACAGTGGTATTTCTATATCACTCTACAATTGATGTATTGAGCACTAATTTAACAGTGGAATAATATATTATTATTGTATAATATAATGTAGGTTGAAATAGAATACGCAAACATGGTATTTTGGGAATATTGTTATGTCTTCTTGTCAACTGACCTTATTCGTACGCACGTGCAGCAGGTGTTCCAAAGTTTAGCTATTGAATGTTTATTTAATACAAGGTGGTGTGTTATTCATGTGACACTGATCAGAAGTTTTATACACAAAAATAACTCGCTAAAGTTGAAATGTTACAAATAGTAAGCTGTTCTTCATACTCGACGGTCAGTTGAAATATCACGGCAGCGGTTTCCATGGACGACGGTCAGTTGAAATATCACGGCAGCGGTTTCCATGGACGACGGCAGTTGAAATATCACGGCAGCGGTTTCCATGGACGACGGCAGTTGAGGCGGTGACTAATAATGAAATAGTGTATTTCGTCCAACGCTTCTGTTTCTAAAATTATAACATAGTGACAGTGACATTCTGTTTGACTATTTCTAAAGATCCTGTCCAGACATTTTCCACCGAGTCAGACCCTTCGACTTGCAACATTGTTAGAAAAGGTCGGGGAAGCCCACGTAAATGAAACTGTTAAATTATATTCAAGCCTGCTATTTATTCTATGTGCACAAGACCATCCGCCCTCTCAACAGTCATAGCGTTTGACCTGTAACATGTCATATTGCAAATGATCTCATAATATACGATGTGTAATTTCTTTCTGGCTTCATATTTATTCTAGTAGCGGGAAAACACACACCGCAAACAACAATTATACGAAAGGAAAACGACACTTGCATACGAGTAAATTGGATTAAACATTTGGAATATGATGCTTGATATATGGACACATTGCATCAATTTGCACGGAACATGCCTTATACAATCTGGCCATGAGAGTACAATTTGAATAAGTAATCAGTTCTAAATACAATAATCACTGTAATATATAGTGTCTGTGATTTGTCAACGGACTAACTCAAGTAGTTTCCTATCACCGGGGCTTCTTGTCTTCTTGAACCAGTTAACAGTGATTTAATCCAATCCTTTGTGTAAACTCGATGAAGCTCCGATGAATAAATTTCCCATTTCCTTAACTCACTGAATATTGCGCAATGTATAATTAAAGTTCTCGTTCAGTGTTATATTATTCCACCTTCCTACTCGAAAGACTTCATAACAATTCATGTTGGACTCTCCTTGAAATCGATGTTATTAAATCAAATTATACAAGACAACCTTTGGACTTCTGTAAGCCACACGTTATTGCTTCCACATTTTCAAAATGCCAAGCTATTACGAACTTTGTCTTCTACCTTGACTGCAATAGCCACCTTTCTTGTATCACCGGAGAGTAAATGAAATGAATGAACTTTTTTGCACCATGTGGGCTAATGAAGACGGGCAATGCCATGCAGGGTGAAATGCGGGAAATGTAGCCAGGATATCACGGAATGGAGCATTATGGCTTATTGTTTACAAAATTTCTGTGGATAGCTCTGATGAATCTTTTATATTTTAATATTCTCGTTGTTGAAGTCTCGCTTCTATGCATTTTCTGGTTATTCGCTCTAAATTGGAATCATCCCATTTCCAGACCAATTATTCTGGCAAGGATGTTATATCCGAAACGCATGGGATTTCTATCATTTACTCCAAGTCGGTCTCATTCTTCCAGATGCCTGAGTATGGGTGACGGTTAATGAGAATTGCGACAGTCACTTAGTAAATTATAAACTAAAGAGACAAGCCATTAAAAGATGTCATTAAACCATATAAAGTTTATCACCTGTGAAACTCATTGGGGACTCGTCTAACGTACATGGTTTTAACAGATTTAGACCATAACGTCTACTCGTTGGTTTGGTCTAAGTTTGGATATTTTAATGAATGATTATATGTTTTTAAAGCTGAATGTATTGTGCTCTCTTAAATATATGGAATATGTTAAGCAGCGCAAGAATTATCAATAAAATTTCAATTTCTTTGAGGGAATATTTCAAATAATATAGTGCAGTCTGACGAGAGAGTTTCTAATTCGGTCGGGACTTTTCAAATAAGACGGTTTATAGAGGACGCCGGTTTATAAAGGGTGCGGTTTTGAAGAGGTTTCACTATACATCGATTTAATAAACGTTACCATCTATCTGAAGGGACTAGGTTGACAGATCGAGTCAAAGAGTAGCGTCGGGTGTTCAGGCTCTTATTTATTTCGACACTCGTCACAAGAATTGTTTTAATGGAGCTCACCTCAACATTTTTTTCGAGACATGCATTCAAGGTGTTGTTTTAGAGCTTCCAAGCTAGTATGTTCCTCTCTATCTTCATGACAGGCCAAGGTGTTGGTTTTGGAGCTTCCAAGCTAGTATGTTCCTCGCTATCTTCATGACAGCCCAAGGTGTTGTTTTGGAGCTTCCAAGCTAGNATGTTCCTCGCTATCGTCATGACAGGCCAAGGTGTTGTTTTGGAGCTTCCAAGCTAGTATGTTCCTCGCTATCGTCATGACAGGCCAAGGTGTTGTTTTGGAGCTTCCAAGCTAGTATGTTCCTCGCTATCGTCATGACAGGCCAAGGTGTTGTTTTGGAGCTTCCAAGCTAGTATGTTCCTCGCTATCGTCATGACAGGCCAAGGTGTTGTTTTGGAGCTTCCAAGCTAGTATGTTCCTCGCTATCGTCATGACAGGCCAAGGTGTTGTTTTGGAGCTTCCAAGCTAGTATGTTCCTCGCTATCGACATGACAGCCCAAGGTGTTGTTTTGGAGCTTCCAAGCTAGTATGTTCCTCGCTATCTTCATGACAGGCCAAGGTGTTGTTCTGGAGCTTCCAAGCTAGTATGTTCCTCGCTATCGTCATGACAGGCCAAGGTGTTGTTTTGGAGCTTCCAAGCTAGTATGTTCCTCGCTATCGTCATGACAGGCCAAGGTGTTGACTGGCAAAACCATCATATACACGAATCTGGTTTTGTCAACTTTAAATGCTAATATTAACTGTTTTACTGTTTTCATTTAATATAATTCCCCCGAGATGTTGTTCAAGAAGTATTTTATTAACAAAATCTATTAAGATCTTAACAAACCCGGGCTTTTGTGTCCCTAAAGAATGTACTGTTTGATCTGGATTTTAATGTTTATGGTATCAGTTTTAGATAATTTATAGGAAAAATAAATCAAAGTTAAAACACACGTTCCATGTGTCACCGGAGGCCTTGCTATTGTTATCAATCCTGGTGGCTGTGGAAGTTTTTTGCTTCCTGATACATTTGTTTGATTAAAGAATATTACCAAACGTTACTAAACTCTCTCTCAAAGGACTGTTACAGTTCATAAAACCTTCATAAAGCATATATTTACTGAGTAATATTTCATTGCATTATGTTATAAAAAATATCATATTACCTCTGAACAAAGCTCGGAGTTGTGTTGCTTTGTTACAGCATGAATACTGACAGTTACTGATACATGTACAGAAAATGTCCTTCCTGTAAAGTGCTTATTACAATTGATGTACAGAACACTATTTTTAAAGTGAAAATATTTTGTTATTATAAAGTGTATACTATTGAATTGCATAACACGTCAAAGTATTTAGATTTGGTATTTCCTTGCATCAATGACTGTCAGTATCTGTTTCGTTTTATCGTCGAATAGATAGTAGCGGGTTTAACCATTGTAACAATCTTTGGTGCTTGTGATTGTTGATGAACCACTTGCATTTTGGAAACTTATAAGCTTTCTATGTAATTTTGTTAAATACTTTTACCGTGCGTTTGGTCTATCAGTCGATTTTAGGGAATTCATTATTTACTGTTTGTTTGAGGTTCATTATCAGTCCTCGCGTGTTATATTATAAAACAAAACAATGTTATTAAGAAACCATCTTTATTTCAATAATATGTTGTTTCCGAGTTAACCAAAAGTTGTCGCCGAGTTAACTGAGTTTGTCACAGAGTTAACTCACTTTGTCACCGAGATGACTGGTATTCTATAATTGGGCCTTCTACAAAGTTTTGACAAATGGTGCAAGAGTAAAAGACCAGTTCTAGCGGACCAACAGTTAGTCATGGAATGAATCTTCATTATTAGCTTCATAAACGGTGTAATGCATTTGGTTATTTATCGTTTGTTTGAAGTCCATTATCACCATGTTGTAATGTTGACTAAAGGCTGATTTTATTGTCAATTAAAACGCGAAAGATAACAGCAATTTGTAATTGATAGGAAATTCTTATAAAATATTCATGCTAATGAAATGAGAGTTTTTTATTTCAAAATTAATGTGTGTTTCATTTTATATTTTTATCTGTTCTTTGTATTTTATCTGAAACAGTACAATTTATAATATTGTTTACAAGCTATCAGTGTAATATAAACTGATCAATGGGTTAACATCATTGTTAATAGGGAAATAAAACAGACTACCAGCTTGTACAATAGCTAAAAGAAATTCATCAAAAGCCTGTAAAGGTTCCCTCACACCATAGTGATTACAAGTTGAATATGGCTGTGAATAATGAAAGTGGTCTTGAGTACTCACAACCCAGTTGCGTGAAAGTTGCGTTCGTATTTACAATACGCAATTGACTAATATATGCGAAAGCCTGTTCTTCGATCCCTTTAATTTTTATATAAATAAAATATTGTTTACAAACAAAATATGGTTCACACCATGGGCACGTCGACATTGCACCTCCACATAGATATAAGTATACGTACCATTGTATCCTGCGTAGATCATACCATTCCATATGGCTCCTACCATGAATACTATTAAAACCAAAACATTAAATAATTACTGGTGATCCCGGAGGTGGTCGGCGGAGTCGTTCGTTCACGTGTGTCTTGATAGTCTAATGGAGATGCTCTCTGGAGAGCCTGCTTCATTTCTTATCATATCCGGGGACTTAGACTGTAACTGATAGCTGCGTAAAATCTGGAATGTGCCATCTAATAATCTGAAACTGGTACAGAAGTCAAACCATACACATGAATCGAATACAAATATTAAAGAGTATTGTTAGAGTCACTGAAGGTATCCAATAACAATTAAAACGACACAGCAGAGCATACCTCATCCAAATATGAAACTGGAAGTTTGGCCTCAATGGGGTTGTTGAGAGGTTTCCTTGGTACTTTGTGTGTTCAGTAACAGAGGGGGTGCTCAGATACGTTACATGTGTCCTCGGTGTACATAGGATTCTACCAAACCACTTTAAAGCTTCACTTTAAAATCTGACTATACCTAACCTTTAAAAAGCTGGTCAGTTAATGTCGGTTGACAGTTGATGATAATTGTAAATGTAATCAGAAGTCGTAAAATGAATTAATGGGCTTATGAGAGGTTTGACAGCGTCGAGACTGAACGTAAGTAACCGTCAATCAGACCAAATACTTTATATTCATTCAAGTCCACATAACGTACTCTGTAACGTTGGTGATCAATATGCAATGAGAGCATGCCTTTCACGTTTTATGCTGCGGGCACACGAACGGTTTTGGTTGACGATTTTTGTCACAGACTGGAGTCTTGTCAAGAGTTTCCCCTACCGGCTGTGGGCACATAAAGAGACAGAAAATCTCCAGTGGGTCGTTTTGTCGATAATCACGAGATGATCATGCTATTGAATTTAAAATGAATCTGATTGGATGCTCTGTGTCTTGTCTCGATGGGCGTAGAGTCCAACGGAGAAAACAATCGCCGAAAGAAATAAAGCAAGTATCAGACTGGTTTTATGTTCAAAATCTTGTCGGTATCGCGATGATCTTGTCGTGGAAAAGCGGGAACACATGCGATTATATTCAAGATTCGTGTCGGCGAAGGTCAGAATTAGTTTAGCAAAAGTCTTCTACGGCAATATTGCTTTGCTTATTTTAATTACACAATTACTAATTTCCATCTGTATGCTAACTATGATATTATTTATTAATTGAAGTAGAGAATCTGGATTTACAACTAGACACTCAGATTTTACTACAATTATGTTTTCCAAATAGATTTCGCCCTGGTATTAACCTTCCAGTGAGATGAATAAATAAAACAAATATAAACGATCCGAACCGCAAAACGAAACCTGAAATCCTATATAACATACATTAGTATCAGATAATGAGGAAGTATATTAATCTTGAAAAGTGAATAATAAGTTTGTCCTTGCTTATGATCTAAAATCAACAAGAAAGGTGGCCATGGGTAGACTGGGGCTTCAAAGGGTAACTATGGGTCGCGGTCGACATGAGGTAAACGTTCATATCGAGAAATGGACAGACGTCTTCTATCTTCCATCGTCTAAACGCTAAAGTCGACCAGAAGATCCAGTTCAGTATGAAATTATTATGTGATTTCAGGTCGGCCATACCTTTTAATTGTTAAGCATTTTTGGAACGCATAGACATTAATATATAAATATAATATATTAATAAAATTATAGCCATGCGTCTTCATTGCTGTTGTGTTGTATTCAACTTGTTTGTGTCTGAAAGTGTAATGGTACGGACACCATCTAATTTTAAAAATTGCTATTTTGAGACTAACCATTTGCTAGACCATTCTCTTGTAGGAAACGCCCATCAATTGCTCTGCAAAGATCGGTTTGCTAAAAGTCCCCTTCAGGATGCTGGAAATTAATAACTTTACCAATACTGAAATACAATAGTTAAACTGTTTATTTTATTGGTAGACACTCGCGGTTATATTAATCCGGATATGGGTTTATTGTGAATTAATTGCTTCAGGTGATACGTCCAGGATGTATGGCCACAGTAAACTAAAACGATATTACGAGAATATAATAACCAACGAAATAAATAGAATACATTAGCAATGAAACAAACAGCTTTTAATTATAACCTGATTTCCGCCTATTATCCACTCGTCTAATTGGATTAGCTTGATACTAATTTCGTGCCACCGAAAGTCGTTAACCAAACGCTCCGACTTCCATCTTGTCACGATTGATTTACATGGAAATTGCTAGGTGAAGACTAGCGTGACAGCCTACTTCCGTTTGAGGGATGACAAGTTGCGCAGAGAGATTGTAAAATGACAGATTCTTCTTTGAAGAATGATTACCAAGGGTTTATACATAATGGTAGTTGTGAAGTTATGACAGAAATATTTCCAGTGTATTGCTTTTTTTGATATGATACATCAATATGATCCATGCATATTCAAAAATTGGGTGATACCGTCCCAGTGCTTTCCCAATGCCAAATGAATTTTTCCAGAATCACATTTTGAATAAGTTAAGAAAAGGCATAACCTGATAAAGTAACTAGATTCCAAATTGCATCAATACCAAATGAGTCGGCTCCTCCAATGGTCGAGTTTTTGATTTCGTTCCAAACCCCAATTTTTCTCATCCTTTCAACATATAATTCTCATGAATTTTGCTACATTGATATTTTGAATAAGGTAGCTCAATGCAGAATTACATCAAATCAGTGCATGTCAGACGATATTGCTTATTGGAAATATAAAATATTGCTTGTTTTCGTTCCAAACCCTGAATTTTTCTTAATTCTTTGAACATACAACTGTCACGATGATGAAACCTTTACATCCAATATCCGATTTAACAACAATAGCAAGGTGACAATGGAACTATTGAAAATACCATAGACGTATAAATTATTTATCATATTATATATCATGATGGCTGATTATGAATCGGGAGTCTAGACTATACATTGTTTTGAAGGGAAATTTACGTGTCCTTAAAAATTTATAACAATAATAGCCTAATTTCAAACCATTCGATAACAAAAGCCATTATTCGCCATTACCAACTCTGATTCTATCGAGAACCTTTGATTTCTACTAAGATAATGAAAAATCGATTAATAGACTTATTTTGAAAACAATAGATACACGAACGATGTGCCGGAAGAATGAATGTTGGAATTGAGGTTTAACGTTCGAATATTCTGATACTGTTTGGAATAATAACTACAGTCAACGCCATGCCATGATTTTTTTTTTCAAGAGAGTGGTTTATTTGTGGGATCCTGAACGTGCTCATTATTTTAGCAACAACAGCCTTTCATTTATCAACAATATAAATATCATACATATAAACATTTCGTGATAATCAAACTTAAAACAGTCTACTTTTCAGAAGTCCATTCTACAAACGTACATATTAAATTCTAATAAACATTTTTGTGATATTCATAAACTCAAAAATATTCATAACGGCCCTCTGCTTAATTGATATTTGATAATGAGAGTACCTTAGAGACGACTTAACGAGAGAAACAATATAGAATATCGTCATTATTATCATTAAATTGTCTAGACAGGGCATTAATAATCATTGTTTAATTCATATCAGATAGAGTCCACATTCCAGATCTCTAAAGTAAGCTAGGCCAGAAACAGTGTCAGCAGTTTAGAAACAGGACATCCTAGCGCTAAGTTAGTTTCAAGATATCGTAGCCAGTACGATATTTTGTGACTTTTCTTTGGACGATTGTTTTCTGTTGGTGGTAGGTATGACTGAATAACACAAATGTTTAAAACAATACAGCTAAATCAGTACTTACATAAAGTTGCATTACTTCATGATTCTGATTCGAATGTTTGTTGAAAGTGGATGAACGCAATCAAGAAAGTTATTTCAAGTTGAATTTTATTTGGGACGAATCATTACTTAAATTGGATTGTTATGTACACAATACATGTAAAATTGATATAATGCGGTATGTCGTGATTTTCCCATATAAAACCCCCAGACTAAGTCAAGACATTGTATTTCGAGGAAGTGTAGACTATGTTAATTACCTTGCATCTACGATTGACATAAATTCCTGCGACTGAATGCAACCAGACAATGATGGATTTTTTTCTTTTATGTCTGGACATAAACCTGTTTCGTAGTAATTCATCAAAGAACTCGAGATTTTAACGAGTTTTGGTCTCAGGGGCCTTTACACAGAATGAATGCCAATGTAAGAACTGGAAACTCCAATCAGTGAAATTCAGAATAAAATGTGCATTTATCAGAAACACTTGTATTCGACTTATTAGGTTACGTGATTAATATACTGAAAATCTTCAAACGAGAAAAATAAATTGTATAAGTGTGTCTGCAGATCTTTACACATCCAAAATATCTCAGAAAATGCCAATAAATAAAATGAGTACTAACATCCAAACCACTCCTAACAACATATTGGAGAAACATTGGCAGCAGCTAATTAACGTTTCATATGATAAAGTATATCAATCATAAGTATTTCATAATGAAAAGTGGTATCAGGTGTCTAGAATAGTAAGAATACCCTGACTAGCGCCACATTCGCCACTTAGAAGATAAACAAACAACGACGAATGCGATGCGATACGATGGTCAGCGCTAATCTCACCTTGCCTCATCAGGACAGCATCCTCGAAAGTGGAACTTGATGAACTAGTAAAGCAAGCGACCTCATTGACCACAAGACACCAAATAGAGCAACGGTGTTGAATTTCAAATAATGTATGATCATTATGACTTTGGGCTTCTATTGATGAATTAGACAAACATGTCATATCTAGTGTTATTGGGCCTCTCTACTTAGTCTGGACAATAAAGACTAACTTCTTAATAATACAGTAACGTAAAATCAGTAAACTTCTTAGTGCTAAATCAATGTATCCTCACAGTGCTACAAGTTTACACAATGAAATGACATAGATTCAATTCCAGTGAATATCGAACAGTTGATATCGTGATATAACTGAAGTTACAATTGACATTGCGTAATACTGAGCTACTGTTTTCTCCAATCAATACTGGTGTGAAGAGCACCATACTCTCTTCAGATCCAATTTCAACTGTAGGGAAAATTGATATTGAATTCATCACGCCAATTGGTCGTTTCAACTCGTTTTTCAAGGACCTTTAATTTACTAAAGCAATTTGCATATCCTGTTGGGTTGATGTAATTTTCACGTTTTGACAAGGGAGATAAATGGAGCTAGTTTCTCAATGATTGCACTGCCATAAATAGTTCGAGAATTGAGAGCCTAGAATTAGACAAAAAAGGGAATATCTGACGTAAACGGAGAACTGCATATAGCGTGCTCGACTTATCAGAGATATAAAAACATTTCAACGTCTTTTATCCTGAATTCTCGTCGACAATAACTCGATTACGAACTACATGACACGTTTGAATGACTACTACACGTATATTACCATTTGGAAAATATCGTTATGCAAATTGATAGATTTTACTAAAACTAAGATTTGACTACAACCAATGTCTTGCAAAACTCCTATTTTTGATTTCGAGTTTCGTTTTGCGGTTTGGATCGTTAATACTTGGTTTTATATTGCAAATCTTGAATTCTCTGTCGATCCTTCTTCGAATGGAATAAGATGGAATATAAGGTTCTTCTTAACTGTTCAAAATTGGGCTAATGAAGACGGTAATGTACATTGAGAAAAGGTTAGCCAGGACGTGAACAGAACAGATGAACAAAAGGGTGTACTCTAGTTTCAAATCACATCTTAGCTGAATTACGTTGAAGGAAATCTGTCCAGTCTATGATATCAGCTGCAAACTAACCAACCTAGCGAAGAATTATATTTTGCCTACTACCACGACAACCAACAAGTACTTAATGCTCTACACCAACTGCTGCTGGAAGTGGGCGTAATGGATTGCCATCTACAAACAAACCAAGATAATCGTCGAAGACCATTGATGGTAGGGCGTACCAAAGTCCTCGAAACAAATGTTCTTACTAAGGGCTAGTTCTATCTTGAAATATAATCATTTCTTTTCTATAATGTAGAAGATTTAAATATAAATATCTTTTCATTAAATCCGTCATATTTTTTAAACCTAGAGCAATTTGTCCCGGAGAGTTTTAAACAGTATGGATATTATCAAATCACCTCGAGGGATCATTCCAAATTTAGAACTGACATTAAATTGTTGTTTATATCTTTTATAAAACAATTCAATTACCTCGTTTCATTGTTGCAATTTTTAACTGTCTGGGCAAAACGTGTCAATTATCGTTCTTATTTGACATTTTAAAATTTCAACCTGAATTTCTGTGATTTTAGGGTTTTTTCGAAATTGAATTTTGACACTTGGTAAAAACATTAGTGACTTTATTTAAATCTTTGGTTGTTGGGTTATACGTTTTACCTTACTCACCTGCGTCCAGTCGTCCACTTTTACATGTTTCCAAAACATTACCTCGGTTACGTTTACTAAAAGTTATGATTGCTACAAAATGGTTAAAAATAATTAAGCAATACTAATGAGCATCAGATCCCTGTCTTCCATTGTGCACCTTATAGACAATACAACCAAAACATATAAAAAAGATAAAGTACATGGATAATAACAGATTAAAAAAACAGTAAAGTAATCTGAAGGCAGAACTACTGTTTTCGAAAAAAAAATATTCTTACTGACCTTCAGTAACATTTGAGATGTCACGACTCATTCAGTGGAAGACATGCAGAAACACCTCTTTGTATTCCTTAGTATAGTTAGTTGTTAGTATTCAGTGTCTAGGTCTTTAATATTTTTACAGGCTAATCCCTTTAAAATAACTTCCAGACACTTGATGAACTTAAATCAATACTTAGACAAATTCGTTCAACTTTATTCTTGCAGATTCAATTTATTGTTTAACATAAAACGCCAGACATCACAAAACTTGTCTTCGGTTCCTTAAAGAGATTAAAAAATGTCAACTTAACAGTCAGGCTGAAAGATATCTTTTTAATAAACGCCTGTCTGTGGTTGGTATCATCAGGGAGCGCTTCTTGAATGGAGTCTGTTTATTTGGTTTGTAATTAACTTAATGCTAATAAAGATTATTATTATTAGAGAAAAGGTTTTCGCATTTTATCGCATTTTAAAAAACAACCAAATCTTAAATTGTAACCATCTTTCTGATCTCCATTCCTTTTTTCAAGTCTTAACCATTGTTTATTTTAATTGTCACCTTTTAGTTCAATTTTATTTTCTGTTGTTTTATTAGAGCCTTTGATGCATGATCTGAGATATTATTTATATTCTTGCTTTTTATTGTTATTTTATTTTTATCTGTGTTTTGATGCTCTATAACCCGTTTTTGGTGCTGGTGCACCTTAAAAAATTTCAATTCATTTGAATGGGTCTGTCCACATGGTGTAGCAGTGAGGGTAAAACATTTTGTTTTGAGTGAGTACTTCTGAGGATGGAGGTGTAGTACATTCAGTTAGAGTGTAAGAAAAACTTTCCAATATATAATCAAGTGTATGTTTTTTCAATTGTGATTCCTATTTGTTATTTCAAGTGGTTTAGTATTGCCATCGAATGAGATTTGTCTCCAGCTAATTTCACATTTTTATTGTTATCTCGAGAACTTCAGTTTATGTCTTCATAATGCCTTAAAGCCAACTTAAAAGTTTTTTTTTTATTTTAACCTTGACTTAAATAATAGTTGAAAATGTTATTGAGTCGACACGTGTCAATATAGAAGTTTTACTCGACTCTCCGCCCACGAGAAAGTTTCGAATAG
Source organism: Lottia gigantea (assembly GCF_000327385.1). Lineage (NCBI taxonomy): Eukaryota > Metazoa > Mollusca > Gastropoda > Lottiidae > Lottia > Lottia gigantea. The sequence continues at coordinate 809,963 of NW_008709463.1, forward strand.
GAGAGCAAAAGGGCGTGATAGCATGGACATGAACAGTGCTCTGTTGTTAGCAACAAACAAACTCAAAAGTATTAAGGATCCGAACCGCAAAACGAAACCCGATAAATAAACCATGTACTAGCGATCAAATATTTAAACGAAGCCCAAACAACATATTGGTAATACATTAGTAGCAGCTAATAAACTTGAGTAAGTTTATCACTATTTTTTGACAGTTTAGCTGCATATCAATTGATGTTCATGAAGCAAATAGCACAATCTATTATTAGCTAAGGATAACATTAGTTTAAATGTGGAAGTGTGTACCAGATTCTTAGAAACCGACTTTGTGACGGAAGACAATCTTCCTCTATCGAGAGCATTTTATTTAAGTTTTAAAGAAACAGTATTGCTTCATCCAGTCTATTGGTCGAATTCAGAAACGTCATTGTTCGACTTAGATTGTTGGGATTGGGGGCATCGTAGGTCATCTCTCACCAATGACCAGTGGATCGACAAACTCACCATCAATGGCACATATTAGTGGTTTCTTAATCTATACTTCAAACAGCGATTTTCCATCAAAAACGGATGCTGTTAATTTTCCAATGGATCACGTCGAGACACGATGATTTAATTATACTACAGTGTACTATATTTCCTTTGATCGTTTAGCTACATTAATAAATGCTACCCTGGAGATACAGAATATTCTGGAACAAAAACGCCAATTTCCAGACAATTTTTAAAATTGTTTAATTAATAGTGTAAATTGACCATGTTTTTTTTTCTCAAAGCGTTACATGTAAGACCGATTTTTTCCACACCATTGTTTTTAGATTTCTGATATCATTGTACCTACTTCTGTTGATAATAATGCAGTTGTCAGGAAAAGTATTAAATCTCGCTTCACATTATATTCATCTCATGGTTTCAATGATTACATATGCGGCACATGTTTTAATTAGATTTCGTGTATGTTGATCAACACATAACTAGGGAATATAAAAATCAAATAAGTTATATAAGCTTTGTTAAATTCTGAAGGAGACAACACCAATTTACTCTAGTGTTGCTCACAACTTTCCTTTTTTCAGTGGAACTTAGTGAAGCTCACATTTGTCCATCAGAGATAAACCTTCGTTATTTATTAGTTCGCGATCGCAATAGTCAAAAATATTTTCTGCAGATGAAAATATCACAGCCTTATAGCCTTGTCACATTCTGATTGAGTGCAAGCATCTCAAACCTATAAGATCTCAGCACTACCGTATATTCTTACATTTCTGAAACAAATAAATTCTTATTTCAAATTTGAAAGTAATTAGTCATTGTTTGTTTTTAATATTCTGTTTGTTTTTAATATCACCATGTGGTTTATGACCTGTGATAAGGTTTTTATTTATGTTTTTTGTCAATGAGTCAATGAGTGATTTCTTTTTCTGTGATATTTTCTTGTTTTGTTTTGTGATATTGTTTTTTGTTATATATTGTTTTAGTTTTGTTTTTATGACATGATTTTTACACCGTATTCTGGAGCTATATAGCCCGTTTGGTGCTGATGCGCCTTAATGCATTTCATTTCATGTCATTTCGCTTCTTGATTACAACAGGATACACTTATTGTTAATACAACAGTCAACGTCCTATTTTTTAAGATTTGAACGACATTTAGAATTTGAGAGCACATATAACAGAAAGCACAAGGAAATATATTATGTTAAGATTGTGTTGAAATGTTATGTACCTTGTTATTAAAGAAGTGTGTAACACCATAATATACCCCTTGTGTTTTCTATTTTACGGCCTTTTGAATCAGCCAAAAGTAGTTTAAATATGACGTTGGATGTCTTATATTTTCATTTATATTATTGAAGCTAAATTAATTTTGAAATTAACATCCACAAGAAAGGAAACCAAAGAATTAATTTCAATATTTTGGCACCTTTTTCTTCTCTTACCAATTTCAAAATAAACACACCGGACTTTAATTTAGTATTTATGTTGATTAAAAATCATAATCCGTACCATAATTAATATTACAGCATGTACGTACTATTCCCTCACAATTCGAATAATTAATAACAACATCAATATATTCTATTTACAGAGCGTATGTGTCAAAACAGGTGCCATAATCCTCGTGATTTTTTCACGTCATTCTTTCCATATAAACATAAATGGAGATTCTTTTTAGAAACCCATTTAAATATAGCTGCCTTGTCTGTTGCATGAGATTTAATTTTGGATTTTAATCATCGGAAACTGCACGTGCTTCTTGGAATGATCTGCATGGAAATAGATTTGAAAAGAGTGTTTACTATCGCCACCTACATGTTATTAAATATTCATTCATGTTTTTTCGTTATGAAGTTCAGTTTTATTTATCTATTTTTAGTATTTTACTATTAAAAATTAATTGAGATTCACAAGAGTTGCAGCTTATCTGCATCATTCCTATTTTAGGATTTTTGATGTTTTTAGGTGAACGGTCATAGTAGCCTTACGAGATAAACACTTGACTGAAATCATCACAGAAAGATGCACACATCTACAACAATTTGTGATTATATCCTATTATAAGAATTGAAGGCAACCACCTGACATTGGGAGAAACCTAACGAAAGGCACAATCGGAAGCTGATGAAGAAACGGTAGTGTACACATCTCTTATAGGAAAGTCTACACATATGTAAGACTTGTCAATATAAAAGACAAACCAAATTGACAGAAGTCAAACGAAAGGCACAAAGCCTCGGCTGATGGGGAACTGTTTTAGTAAGATGGTTTACATATATACATGAGTTTTCAACCTTACAGACAAACCGAATGGATGGTTTGCACATAAGATAGTAAAATGAAAAGGCACAAGCCAAAAGCAAAACCATTTTAACATTTGCTTTATTGATTTGAATGTAAACTGAAACTGAACAAATTCGCGTTAGACCCATGGCAATTCCTGGTCTGTCTCTATGGTAACCCTGTAAACATTAAAGTATCCTATGACAAAAACTGGTCCATATAAATCTCGTATGTCGAGAAAAATAAAAACATAAAGCTTGTTGAACAATTAGCTGAACAAATATGTAAATTTATAAATTTTAACACATTAATTTCTATTTATATTTTTTGCTGTTTTGTTTTGTTCAAACCTTATGTCACTCGGTGAATGGGTTCGTCAATTTGACATAAATAAAAATATTAATCAAGGAAAAGATCAATGCCAAGACGTTTGGTCAAAGACCGGCTGGTAGAAATGATTCTTAACCTAAGTTGGTACCCTTGTAAAATACAGTTCTTTTCTTATCTTTTGATGCTCACATAACTAATACGTACAACACAATTCAAGATCTCTTATAATATTTCTAGTTTATTTAGTATATTTTTACCCCCCCCCCCCCCTCCCTTCCTCACCACCCTATATTGAACAAATAAAGAAAGACCTCCTGACTTCAAATAAAACTCAACAATATGGCGATATCAACGGAAATTGATTTGCATTTTGAAGTAATTACTCGTCAGCTCAACTCATACCAAAAACTGAAACTATACAAGAAAATTCTTTTAACTTATTCTGAACATGTTTCCTGCTCTATTGAAATCGATGGTGTGCGTTATCTGTGAATATCCAGATTCAAAAATTAGTCTTTTATCTGACGGTTTCATTGCCTTGTCTGTTATGATGTTATAACGCAGTTCGTGATAACTTGATATATTCAAGGATTCCTGAAAACCATCCTGTCTATCGCCTTTTCTTATTTAAGTGTAATTCTTATGGTTGATCACATAATGTTGAAGATACCGTACAGGGTTATCAACAGAACATTCCGGAACCTTATTAACTTGTGATAATCTTAGTGTTCCAGTCATCGGATTGGCCAATCACTAAAATCTGTTGTATATATAGTTTTATTATCCAATCAGATCTTAAAATCTAGATTTTATCCATGTTAAGTTTTCGAGATTAAGGCCCCTGATAACAAAGAATCGCCTCAATGCTATTTAAAAATTTACGTCTTATCTTTTGACTGTCATAGCTACCTTTCTTTTATCATTTAAGTTTGAAAATACAACGATTTAATTGATTATAGGTTAGCGACATAACGACTGTAAACAATAAACCATAATGATAACAATCTGTCTACTTATAATGAAAATAATAATAATAATAATAATCGCTTTATTAGGGTAAGAAATTCTTGCATTTCGTCATACTTAACTATATAGTATTTTGTGTAAATAATGAATTGCATGTTGATGAATAGATGGAAAAATTTATGGCCTGTAAATCTGCTACTGTGGTATAATTAATAAACAGCTTGGGATGGTTTGTGTATTATTCCAATTTCTTTGAACAATTTCCAACATGGTTACCACATTCGGAGCTACTTCTCATGAGAGCCTGTGTCTTTTTTCTTCGGCTAATTCACTAAAGCTCATATCATGCACTGCAAACGTGTTTAGGTTACACAGTTCTCTTAAGTAGACCAACTTTCTAAAAATACAAATCCTTTTCTCTGTCCCCTATCTGTTCAGGGTATGGATAAACCGCGGCAAAGGCGATTGGTAAGGGACCAGCTAATCCTACATCATCTTCAAGAATCTAAGTTTCTCTTTTCCCTTTGACTTATTGGAACAAACTAACAATGCAATGTTCTACCCATGATAAAGGTCTTTATTTCTGAAATAGAGATAATATCTTTTACGATATAAAATATATTGACCTTAATATTCATTTGATTCTACCATTTCTGAAATTTAAAACTGTTTCTTATAATAATCTAGACGAGCTATTTTTTAAATTTTAACTAACGTCATAATGAGCTGAAATTCGGTCGTTATGGCAAATAAGTTTCAATTTAATTTTTAATTTGGGCCCGTATCTGTTTGTAACGAAAGCTGAATTTTGTTCGTCGATCGTAATTCAGGTTTGTGGTTTCTTCATGAGATGAATTTGGTTCTTCGTTTGTTATTGTTTGTGGTTTTTAACACAAGCAGAAGCTGGTTCGTGGTTCCTCATTCAACATGGTTCGTTATAGTTCGTGGGTCGGTAATCAAGCTGTATTTCTGTTCGTGGTTTGTTATTCCCACTTCATCAGACCTTTTTCTTTTTTTACTGATTCGTGACATTTACCACAGGACAGTTTCGATGAAGCTGTGGATCTGTTTGATGGACCTTTTGGGTCTGGTAGAAAATCAAACGTACATTGATAGTTTTCTCGAATTAATATCATTATAAGAAATAAACTAGTTTACTCACGTCTGGCTTTTTGTTGTTCCTCATAACACACGACACTTAAACTCTGTTTCATCTTTCATATTTTATTTAATGGGATATTGGGAAAGTTTCTGAAATCATAAAACTTTTATCAATTTAAACCGGACGAATGCACTGAATTGTGAAACCACAGACAAAACAATATAAAATCAAGACATTAAAATATATGAATGCCAGAAAATAGATTAGATTTTTGAAAGACTTTCGCTAAAATTATGGCAATGGGTGCACTGTACCAATGGCTGTAACAGAAACAGAAATATCTTGGTTCTTTTTTCTTTAAGCCTTTAAAGCGTTACTTGTTGTGTTATAGTTTACACGATTTAATACTTTTAAAGTTCGTAAACATGTCCGATAATCACTTTCCAATTATTGAATTGATAGAATAAATTGATATAATAATGCTAGTTTCTTTATGTCAATGCAATACCAAATGACCACATGCCAGTTCTGTATTTATGTCAACATATCTCAGGAATTCACTACCCAATTACAATATGCCAGTTTTTCTAGCCGTATATAAATGACTGGACAAGTTTGAACGTTTTAAATCATTTCAGTCTAGTTGTAATTCCGGTCCTCGAGTCATTCCACATTCAACATGTAATTAGCAGCAATTAAGAATGATTTAGCCTATAGTCTGTCTACACGCAATCTATTCAAATATCTAGGGTTTCGGAAACTTATAACAGTTATAATTGTTGAAATGTCTTAGAACGTTTATTCATGAGAACAATCTTTCAGGTTAATTTCTTTCCTGAAGTAATTACGTTTGAGCTATGTCTTGTAGCGAAATTGTGTAGACCTGGATAGGGATTTAGATATAGACATAAAATAGCCAAGCACAATACACCCTGATATGTATTTTAACATGACAGATTAACGTCCACTTCCAGCGGATTCTGATATCGCAGACTAGGTAGTTGGTGGTAGATGACAAGTTAACGTCGACTTTCAGCTAACTGATATCACAGACTAGGTAGTTGTTGGTAGATGACAAGTTAACGTTCGCTTCCAGAGGATGCTGATATCACAGACTAGGTAGTTGTTGGTAGATGACAAGTTAACGTTCGCTTCCAGAGGATGCTGATATCACAGACTAGGTAGTTGTTGGTAGATGACAAGTTAACGTTCGCTTCCAGCGGATTCTGATATCGCAGACTAGGTAGTTGGTGGTAGATGACAAGTTAACGTCGACTTTCAGCTAACTGATATCACAGACTAGGTAGTTGTTGGTAGATGACAAGTTAACGTTCGCTTCCAGAGGATGCTGATATCACAGACTAGGTAGTTGTTGATAGATGACAAGTTAACGTTCACTTCCAGTGGATGCATATATGACAGACTGATATCAAATTATTGAAATACTTATGTATACTAACTGATATCGCAGACTAGGTAGTTGTTAGTACATGTTAACGCTAGCTTCTAATGGTTGCTGTCACAAACTAGGTAGTTGTTGGTATTTGACAAGTAAACGTTCGCTTCCAGTGGATGCTGATGTCCCACACTAGGTAGTTGTTGTTCTTGGTAGTTGGATTGGTTCAATTAGATGATTCGGTGCTGTTGATTTGGTAGTTAATTGCATAAGATCTGGTCGGGTTGAATGACATGGCGGTGAAACTCGACCCTGGATTGTATCACGTGAGATAGTGGGTCTTCATTGTTCCAAACTCTTTGTGATCATAGTAATTCTTGTTGAATGGTAGTCGATGGTTTGTTATTGAGGTTTTCGAAGAATTGGTCTTAATATGTTCATAAGAGCAATAATAATAAAATCTTTAGTAGCAAGGGTGAAAACTTAGGCTTAAGGCTTCTTTACATTTTACATATCATGAAACTCTTCAAACCAATGGAGTGGGGACACCGTATGTCCCTTTCCTATTACTATAGATCTACTTTGTCAATTATCAAAAGAGTACGTCAAGCTTACTTACGTTTTATTTGATTTTACATGAAATTATCCAATTGAAAAGAATACTAACAAATCAAATAGAATCTTAAATAATCTTGTCGTGACGTAAGAATTTGTTTAACAACTGAAATCCTATTTAAACCGACTTAAAGAAAGTTAATCTTATTTAACCTTGTATTGATTTAAATAAACGAGTTTGCGGGAACATCAAACGAACAAGATACTGTATTTTCTAACGAATCTTTTATTGTCAAGCTTACAAAGGACGATACGAAACCGTCATCAGAACGAAAACATCTACAAATACATTTATAAATTAACCAAGTACTAACGATCCGAACCGCAAAACAAAACCCGAAACCAAAAACAAATTCGCGAAACATTGTGAACATCTTTTACACGAAGAAGATTCAGGATCCGCCGTTAAGAATCTTTTTTTTTTGTCATATGACAGATGCATCGCATTTTAAGGATGTTCATAGCAATATTCTGTATTTGGATTCCCTGAGATGAAAGGCAATTTCACAAACCAACAGTGACTTCGGTAATAGCGAGGCTGTCCATGGTAGTTCAGACAAAGAGTAAGTATGACAGTGGAGCAAATAAAATGGTTTCAGATTCAATGTTCTGCAGCCAAAAAAGTTACCCATGCTGTTACCTACATAAGAACAAAGAACGTTCTTGAACTTTTGTTTATTTAAGTCTTAATATACTCGGATCATATTTTTTATAAATGTCATATCACGATAATTAGATATTTTATATAGACCAGAGTATACATAATCGCATCTTGTCATAACAGTTTAAAAATATACAATGCTTAATATAGTTGACATCAATAGACCTGTCATGATTCCAGACACTTATATTCAAAGAAATCATTATAATATTCACGTTATTTCTACTCTCACGTGAAATGTGGAGCGTATATTGGCGTCACCCATGCCCGTCCGTGCGTCCACGATTGGTCATAAACACTCCAAAAGGCACATTTTTTACGAAACTTGGTATAAGTGTTTGATAATATCATATTGTTAATTGTTACTGTACTGCCAAATATTCTGATTTAAAATCAAAGCTGCCAGTGGATGTATATTGCCTGGCAAGCTATTATGTAGAAGCAGTGACGAACAGTTAGCACTCTTTTACATGCTCGTCAACACAGTACCTCTTTTGGCAATACCACAACTAATAGTGCTGTTTGGTCGATCGTATTTGTGTCACTATCTCTGATAAGACCACACTCTACTCGTAGGCACTCCACAGACAGGTGAATCTGAGCTAAGATTTGTTTAGTTGGCCCATCGTGGACAAGACAAGATGTTTATGCTTATCTCTGGCAGAGTTCATTATCTGGAATAAGATGAACCAGGAATCTCTTATAACTCTTTGACAGGGCACATTACACAATATCTGTGTCTCTACTCAATGTGTCCTGTAACCCAGCTACTGCAGTGACAGAGCACTATATCTGACTCTTCCCATAACGATCAAACCAGAAACTGTAATTTCTAAATTCCAGAGTCTATTCCAGGGCATAAAAAACCACCATTATCAACGCTAGACCAACAAATTAGCATGAAATTAGACTACCAAGTACAAATGTCTATTTTGATTTACAATTCCAAACCCCAGACAATAATTTGAAAACAATGACCCAATTTGAATGAAATAACCTCGGATGACCTTTTCAAGTAATTTCCAATTTGTCGCGTTTATTTTAAGACGATCTGGAATCGTTAATGGCACAGACGGTATAAAACAAGAATCTAAATTAAACAGTATCTTTGCTTATAACATTTACATTTAAATTGTCGAAATCTTTGAACTAGGATTGGGGTTTTATAGCTGGTTTTGGATGTTTTAGTACGAATTTGTCTCGCTAATAAAAGTACGTTCTTTCATTAGCTGATTGTCAGCTGCTCGTAATTAATCGTCTGGTAGCAGACTAAATAAACCAAGTACTAACGATCCGAACCGCAAAACGAAACCCGGAATTTAAACAACATATTGGCGAAACATTGGTAACAGATAATATACTTCACATGAGGAAGTATATCAATCATAAATGAGTAAGTATTTTATAATGAAAATAAAGAGACGCAAGGTTTTGTTCAGATTGTTTCTGTTTATTCCAGAAATCTATGTTTCTCGTAGTAATTAACATCTTCAGGACAACCTTTAAAACAGACTTGTTTATTTAAACACCCATTGTACACTGCCTACTACACCCTATTTTATTAGTCTAACAATGCAAAGAGTAAGAAATTAATCATTAGTTTTCTAAATATTAAAGTTGGATTATCGATATGATGAATGTTACCTAAATCAATCAACTCATATTTGATTGAGTATCTCCTTCATTAGTATGGTAACGTCGTTAAATATAATTCAGAGACGTAAGACATCTTACAAACAGTCATTACACGACATTCTGGAGGTTATTTGTCCAGTGCTGATTTGGACCTAGTTTTCGAACATCCAGAGAATATGGAATATTAAAATTGGTGATAATTGCAACTGGATGAAAGTACTAGACTCCATCTGGTGCGAGAATTCTATTCTAAATTACCCAGCATGCCTCTTATTTACCCACCACTACAATGATCATAGTAATAACACGACCGGAATCACGTCTACTTCCGGCAGAGGTAATTGAAGAGCAATAAAACCGTTGCTATGGCAATTATCAAACAATAATGGAGGTAGTAATAGCTGTGTTCAGATCATCCAGACGTCTGAACTGGAATGTCGCGGGATTATTGACAAATCCGACCAAATATCAATGTCAATAATAACTGATCTTGTTGTTTTAGAAATCTTTTGTTCTGTTTGGATGTAAATCTAAATCAGTTTATCTTGCTAGTGTGAACGTAATTAACTGGACGATTAGGACTACAATGTCAGTGGTATCCAGAGGATTATTAAAGGCCATTAAGAATACAAATAAATATGAAAGTTTAATGGTATATTAATGACAGGTATCGATATGGGATTTTAATAGTCTAGAAGCCGTCGGCTTCTGTAATATCATGTCTGACTCACTTAAACTGATTTGAAAATAAAAAATTTATGACATGTCAAATGCCTAGTGCGTTTCTAGGAATCTATATGTTGGGCGGCCGAATAGGGTGGGTTTTAAATCTCAACTACCCCTATCGTTATTAAAAATTAGGGCTAGAGTTAGCATTGTTTATTTTAATGATCGGTGATTTCATACTTCGAAACGAAACATTTTCAATTTGGCGGAATCTTTGGGGACGTGAATATTATGGATTCATATATTATTTTAGCGCAATCGGTTGTAATATATAAAATTCATCTGGACCGAATAGGGGTCACAGAATCGCCAAGGTGGGCAAACAGCACCAGGCATTTATGATCATTTCAAATGTCCTAGTCGGAGGAGTAAACGTATTGCAGTTGCTTGCGTTAACGCAGTCTCAAGTAGTATAGCTGTCCGTGTAGTATATTAAAACGTTAAATGTATTTTGATTCCATTTTCGGAATTCAGAAGTAATCAAGTTTCTAACCATGTGAATGTAAATACATGTTCAACAAAATCGGCCCACCCCATTTTTAAATAAAACTTTTTGAATTCAGACGCGAAGCACAATAGAATATGAATAAAGCTGTATCACTAGCACTAAAAAAATATGAACCATGAATGCCCCGAAATTTATTTGAGTTAACAAACAGACCAACGACTATCAGTTAAAAGCTTTTTAGGTTTTATTGAATAACAGGACGTGGAAACGTGTCAATGGTACATATTACTTTAGGTTAAGGCCAGTCTGGAGTTAGAGCCATGGTTTAGACTGGACCAGATAACTTGAAATTAAAAGAGTCTGTTCAGCATCAAGTAAAAAAATATTCTATTGTTGAAGACAGACTGGTAGCAACTCTTTTGTTCTATAAAGAAGTATTTTGCGACAAGGTAATGTACGTCCACTTGATAGTAGCTAGAGATAATGATCTATGAACCACAACAACAAAAATATGAAATTTACAAGGCAAGTGTATAATGCGTTGCGTTTACTAATACTTACACTTCCTAAAAGTATTGTGGATTATTCTTAAATTGTGCACAAATCTCTTTACGTTTCTCAGAAAAAATGAAGATTGGTTCTATTTGATCAATTCAGTTTTCTTTTTCAACCCTATAAATGTTCTGTGTGCTCCTTAGCAATGTACCTGATTACCGGCTGTCGATACTGATCCATATATTTCAAAGTTCAGTTCGGTCGTTTCATTTCATATAGCAAGACCTTCACTCAATTGCAAGCCTTGCCTAAAGTTAGTCAAATCTGCTCCTTTTGGATAAAGTCATTTCAAGAATCAGGGTGCCAACATACCACATTCTCTGTGAAACTATGGTTACAACCTTCAAGTGACCCAATCGACTTTAAAATTTAACATGTACATTTTTTTGTACAGATTGTACAATATACTACAAGTCCATATTTCATATCTTAATATTCAATCGTTCAGGGATTACGGCGCCAAAAATAACGCGAAGATTCGATCGATGTTCGACCTTATACAATACCACTATAGAATTACTGTATTTACTATGTCATAATTCTGATAGACTCTCGGTGCCGTTTCAATTTATTCTTTACATCTTATTGAAGCTCCGATATTTATTTACACGTTTTCACTTAAATGCCTGTATTAGACTTAGTTATTGGTCACCATTATTATTGATGAGTATTACAACACATTCTGAGCCCTTGAGTTAGTAGGTTTTCTACCCAACATGTTTTGAAGCCTGAGGACGACGGGGGAAACACGTCGAAACGTTGCATAAAACATTAACCAGTGATTGTTGTTCTATAAAGGTGTGTCTATATCTCGTACTCACAATTACTAAATGCCATTCAGAGACTTTAAGTTTTGATTTCCTGGGAGAGGCGGATTCAAATATACAGAGAGATATTTGAACTGCCAGTTACTGACGATGGAACGAAATGATTTTGGAAAATTATTTTAAAACATTTCGTTAAATAAAGAATTGAACACCATATAAAACTTTATAAAAAGATAAAAACCACTAAAAGATTCCCGATCATAATGTAAATCGACCTGGATCACCGTTACCTTAAGATTTACATACACAAAAGAATTAAAAAAGAGCCAATCAATTTCAGCTCGTCCCATCTTTGATAAGTTAAATTCAGTAAAATGGTTGCAATACATAAACATACAGCTAAGGGAAATTTAATAACCATTTTATTCGGTATTTTACACTTTTATTCCATTTCATCTATCGATATAATGAAAGGCAAAGAAATAAATGTTTATTGTCTGCAATAAAGCAAAGAACGACAAACAATTCAATTTCATTTCATTTCCATCGAGTTGTGCAATTTACCTATTATAGCTTAGAAACTTTCCATTTAGTTATAAATAGTTTTTATTTGTGGAATCGCATTAACATGTCTGCACAAATAGCTTGTTATATATCTCAAACAATTAATGACCCTTTTACAAATGTTAACTGCGATGTACCTAGCAGAATTCCAGACCCTCATTTTATAGGTAGGTCTACATGTACAAATTATGAATGTTATAACATGAGAAATTAGAGAGTACAATTTTTTGTGTTAATTTTTTCTATACCCTTTTTGCCAATTAAAAATAAATTCCCAACAACGTACACAATGACAGCCTACATAGAGACACATACTTTGGAAAATGGGCAATGTAACAGTAATATTTCCGCAGCGACATATTTTTGGATTGGACCATTGGGTCACGCCCTCGGCATCCTCAGGCCTATGAAAGGTCAATGGGCACATCATGAATTTTTTCTTCGGGTTACATTTCTCATATTGGACCCCCTCGGGTATTTTCTATATTCGCTCCTGAATCTCCGTAATTCATTCAGATTTGATTTGACACTGTGACACAAGTTAATGCAACGATTGCAGGATGTACAGACAAGCCAATGAAGCGACTGGAAAGTACTCAACATGACACACGATTTTTGTCCACTTGATTAAATTCGAGATATCATCTTTAAGACAGGAAAGCTTTTAACCCTTTTCACTACTCAATCTTTCTAATCACGCATAAAATACGTCATAATTGTCTCGTCCAGACAAGAATGGGTTAAAATTATGGCAATTCGAGGGTCAGTTCTTGATTTAGAACAATTATCGATTTACTGAGTGGACAATGCAAGAAATTCTATCAATATAAATGTTTTAAGATTTATTTCGAAGGGTTTGACTTTCTGAGAGTAGAGGCCTATATAGAGCAGTTACAGACGAGGTGCTTTCAGGTGATCTGAAGAGGTACTACTAAATTAACAAAATATGCCAATTGGTTCCAGTTTTTAGGAAAAAGAGTCACCATGAAAGTCTTCGATGCCGTCAATGTGTTTTTTTCCACGCCATCGATAGCTAATAGATGTCAAAATATTCCCGGATACAAACTAACGGAACAAATAAAATGTATGAATATATTTGAATAAGAGGAACGTGTGGGATAATAATTGTTAATCAACTAAGATAATAGATGGTCTAGAGGAAATGTAGAAAGATAGAGTGGTTTTTATCACCGGAATAACCAGATCATTGAAACATATCAGTCAGTATCAAAATACAAATATATTGGCTCTAATGACAGATTGGCATCGGGTTAAATGTATTTACTTTGTGCTTTACTAGAAATATCCGGTGGAAGAGATGGAATGGGTTGATTGGATGTTGCCATCATCATATGAAAAGTTCATTAGATGCAACCAATGTATTGCCAATATTGTTGTTATGGGTTTCTGGTTTGGATTTGTTGCTACTTGGTTTATTTATTAGCTGCATTCATAATATATTGTCAATACGTTGTTTTTGTTTTCAAGTTTCGTTTTGCGGTTCGGATCATTAAAACTTTTTTCACAACCGTGTGACTATAATCAGCACAGATCGACTGGTCATTCTAAACACCCCATTGGGTTTGTCGCAGTCAACATGCCACTACCCAGAAATTGACCAATATGTAGCAACTCTCATCAACTGTATGGTTGTAGTTTACAAACATACCGCTCAGGCAAACTACAAAATCTAATTCATAATTCATCTAAGTTGTGGGAATTTTTACAAAACAATTTCTATGAGGTTATTACAATCTATTTTGCGCTTCAATCCTTTAATTCATTTTGGTCGTATCATATAATTCGACAGGAATCTTGACTCAGAATTCACATTATGACACTCAGTAATTCCGGGTAGCCACCTTCCGACAGGACACTAGGCCCGGAGAACAACACCACAACCATGTTGACTCGTCAGTGCCCTGTCTACAACTTTCCAGAATGAGCCTATATCACGTGACCTTAATCTTACTCAGCATGCATATTGAACACCTGCTAAACTAAATATAGAGATGATGAAATACATCAAAGAAACAAAATGTTACAATGTTTTGACAACAGGAAGAACTCAACAAAATTATCAAATTAAATGTTTTATTGACATTATTGCAAATTACGCTGATCTTAAATCATTTTTATTCCACAAGAACATTTATGCAGCTAATTTTTATTCTAGAATCATAACAATCCCACATTGCGCTGGTCATATTGGGTTTTAGAGAGAATCTGCCGGAGCAGGATACTGTTACAAAAAATGGAATTGATCAAATGTGATGGATGGGACCAATATAAATATAGGAAGATTTTCAGTTAAAATGTCACTTGGTTTAATAAATGGGTTGTTATTATATTCCGATCTATTTCAAACCTACAGACTTTAGAATCTAATCGATCAAGGACAACTCCATTCGGCTCTATTTGTCTATTTGAAATACATGAATGCTAAAGGATAGGTGTTGTCATGGACTTTGCAAACTTATGGAAATCTGTTCAGAATTTGCTATAGTTAAATCTAGTCACAGAAGACGATAAGGTGAATATACCTTTGACGTCTACCAAGCAATCGTCTTGATACCCAATATGATCAACAAAATGTCACGAATATGGGAAATACTTTTTGAGCCAAAAGCTGTAATAGTTTCGGCTACCAACATGGTTGCAATATCATCACCCATGTTGGTACAGAGAATATACGTCTACGATCGTCTCCTATACCAAAGGTCCCAATATGGTCATGAAAATGTCACGAAGGTAGAAAATAGCTTTCGAGCCACGACTATAATAGTCTCGGCTACAAATGATCAGCAAAATGTCACTAAGGTAGACAATACCTTTCCTGCCAAGTCGACGATCGCCTCGGCTACCTACGACTTTTTGGGAGCTTAGTCTACGAGCGTCTTGGCTGCCAATGACTCCTTTGGAGCTAACTCTCCATATCAATGATTGCAATATGACCAACTAATGTCACGATGATAGGAAATCCGTTCCAAATTCCAATGTCAAAATGAATGATAGAGAGGCGGTGTTGTAATGTAAACTATAGTCAGACAATCTGAGGCAATCTAATTTGGTCACTGATCGATTTTTAGCCCATCTCAATCGATCATTTACAGACTTTTTATTGACTTCTCTATCAAATTGTGTTTGGCCGTAGGGACACAAAGCCTGTATTGTATTCACTTAGGATTTATGACTTGTAATAATACAGGCCTTTAGTGTTCTGGTAGAAATTTATTCCCTTATTGGAATGATATTCGAGATTTATCTGGTTTCTAACTGTCGAGTCGTCCACATTGAATGATCAACAGAAGTCCTGTACAAATTTTATGCGACTCGATACCTAATATATAGATATCACATAAGTATCATATACAATGTCATACAATCAATAATAATATCTAGGAATATGCTTTTATTCCATTCTGCTTCATCCACGTACACGTGAAATTCTACCAGAACCGTCTCTTTATATATCTCAGAATTATTTCTAAAATTAGGAACATATACAGTTCTACCAGTACCGTCTTTATAAATCTTAAATTATTTCTGAAAAAACAGTACATGTACAAATCATGCCTGTACCGTCTTTATATACCTTATGATTTTTTTTATAATGTACATGTTCAGTTCTACCAGTACTGTCTTTATATATCTGTGAAATATTTTTTAAAAAAATGCACATAGATAATTTAACCTACACTGTTTGTTATATATCTAAGAATTATTTATGAAAAACGTACATGCATCGACTATAAAAGTATTCATTATTTTATAAACGAAACCCGACCAGACCGTCTTAGTATAAAAATGTACAATCCTACTTTGGCTTTAAATATTTTATGAATTTTTTTTTTTTATAATGTACATGTCCAATCCTACCTGTACCATCTTTATAAATCTTAAAATGATTTCTAAAAAACGTACATGTACAAATCTTACAAGTACCGTCTTAATATCTATGAAATATTTATAAAAAAAAAAACGTACGTAGATAATTTTATCAATACCGTTGTTATATATCTCAGAATTATTTTCTAAAAAAAACATTCCTACAGCACAGTCTTTAAAAAAACTATTCATCTGAAAAAAAACCAAACAAAACGAAACCTACATTTACAATCCGACCAGTATCATCTTGATATTAATATATGAATTATTTTACAAATATACACAATGTACAAAACTACCAGTACTGTATCTATATAAAATATATAGTAAGTGGGTGTACATATTGATTATATTAGACCTACAGACCATAGCTCTGATATATATAATTAAGCTGTATAATTATGCAGAGGTTGATTTGAAATCTACCATAAATTCCACGTTAACAATAGCGAGACATAGTGAATAGGATTGGTCTATCAATTAAACAATGGTCGAGGTTTTCCCTATGGACTGTTAAATATGACTGGAATAATGGTTGATTTCCCAGGTTCCAATCGTATCACGTCACGTGATTATTATTTCATTATTGACAGCGCGAGATTAATGTCCTGGTCGAACACTGGAAGAATACAGACTCAAACCCTTGGTGAACCAGTTCAACGTTTTTGTAGATGCGTAGCCTATTATTCTGTGTACATAGATGTAATTCTATTGAGAACAAATCGTAAGGGAAATATGTTGTAATCAATGTATTAATGCAATTAATTAAATAGTCTCCATTTAGGAGGGGGGGGGGGGTAATTAGTGCACATTACTCCAGTATATGGTTTTGGGTCATCCTTTAATATCGAAACGATGGCTCGCAAATAACAGAATCTGTAGAAACTGCATTATTAGCAATTACTCTAGGAGGAACTGTTGCCGATTAACAAATCGTTATGACAGCCAAATGAAATCAGTTGTCATGTTCCATTTTCTAGATAAAATTAGATAGATCGTGATGAGGATAGGGACCTAAAACTCATTTTATTTAATGCTGTGCTATTAAAGGAATAACAGAAATGGATGATGTATTCCACGTGTACTTGACGAAAGAGCTTCATTTCTCATTTTTTTTTTCTTTTATGGCATTAAGTTTCAGATATATTTTATATCATATTTTTGAAAAACAAAGTTCTCAAGAGTCTAAAAGGAGAATATAAAACAACATGAATGTCATTTCGTCTGTCATATCACACAAAAGATTTTTATGATGAAAGTTTGAAATTGGATTCTTCACAGAAATATTTATTTTCTTTTAAAATGTTGTATTCTGTTTTTAGATATAAATCAATATTTCACGTATGTATATCAGAAAGTAATAATTTCATAACGGTTCTATATATAGAATTGTTTCCTGAGAGTATATACAGTGGTTTGATTAGTGGATTTGATGCCAGAAATAACCAAAACGTCAATTCCTATCGTATTTTTAAAATCACAATCGACCAATCACTTACAATACATCCTGGTCCTGACCATTAAAGGTGAAGAAGACGTGATGCTAGGCAATATAACCAAAACGTCAGTTCCAATTTCATCTTTCATCACAATTGACCAACCTTGACAATATCAAAAGTGTAATGTTCAATATCTTATAGTACACACTTGGCCTTAAAAGGTATATGACACGTAATGCTAGAAAATAACTAATATGACACTTTCAAAAGTCCATGAATAATCATTGAAATATCAACATATACCAGGGGTTTTATCCTTTTTCTTTACCCATATTGCAGAATCCTTGATCGATTGTATTACCTCCCTTTCCCTTTAAATTCTAATACTTGGTGATTTTGCTATTTCTTGGTTTTCCCTTCAATCTTTTTCATATATGAGAATATATGCTGATTGAATAGAACAACTTAGATTAAATTTATCCAACAATGTTATGCTAGACTACAAAGTGTATCATTATCCACCCAAAATGTCAACATTACCCCATACCCCCCTTTTGGTTGAAAACCCTTGACATAGGTTGCTGTTCAGATTTGTTAAAAATCAAAGGCAAAGTATCATCGGTTTCGGGCTGGATTTTCTCTTGTTAAGTTACTGAGCACGTTTATCTTTCATAAGACAATGCAAATATTAATGAATTTCTACATTTTAATCAGTCTTTCATAATACACCTGGTATTGTTCCATTGTACTGGAATCACCTGGTTGATTACAGAAAAACAAGAGTATCGGTTGGCTTTGATCTTAGTTGTACGACGTAATTTCTAATTGAGTGATATTTACCTATGAGGTATTGCAAAAATAAATAAATTTGATCATGTAATTATGGTCTTTGATGTTTCAATTCTTGAGGTTTCAGGTTGTTGTATTGAAATTAATTGGAGCAACTTCCTTTTAGAAAACAGACGTAACTCTTGTCAAAGCAACAATTTTAAGGCCAAAGATATTCAATTCACAGTAGCGAAACAGATTTCTGTTCTTGATAGATATTCTAGACTTTCGACTGTTTTGCAAATTATGCATTCTATTTAATATATGGTTTGGGACGGGTTGAGTTAAACTCTTCTTAGTACTTCATATTTTATAGACGTACGCTAATAATTTGAGCAAGTTTATCTTTTTAAAGTTGTCGTATTTGACCTAGCCCCGCATCTACTAAAATCAATGAACATCGATGTAACGTTTCACCAACGTTAATATTACACCAGATGGTAGTTCGTTTTAAAACCTGTCAAAATCAATGGTATATCTGGATAAATAAATTTATCAGAATGAGGAAAAGCACCTGCAACCCGAAACCCAATTCTTTTCATCAGTGAACCGGATTTGGCTGGAGTGTTACGGCGACAGGTTTCCCAACGGGTAGTTATTGCTGTTAAATCCGGAACGATTCGATCAGTATGGTAACAAACGTATCAATGTCGACGTACTGTCAGGTAGTCGCACGTTCTTCATCACTCCCTCAAAATGTACACGCGCTTTCTTGACAGCGTAATTTGCAGGACGTGTATATCACGCCAAATTATTGAAAACGTGATGTTTTGATTCGTCATGGCCGCACACATTGATATAGCATTCTCACCACGGGCTATAAGAGTTAATTATTTATTAAAATATAAAAACTTTGTAATCATCATTAAGAGATTAGAATCGATAAGTGACTGATTTAGAATGTGACGCCGCTGGAAGGTGGTAGGAGATATTTATCATAGCCTATAATGACAATAGGACAAAATTAATGAACTTCTACCACTTTATCAATATAGTCCAATAATTAAAACTCGGTAGCAGGTTCCCGTTATTTCATTGGCTTATATCTGAAAGCAGGATTGTGTGTGTTAGTATTTAATTAGATTGCTATGATATCTAACTATAGTGTACATGTCGAGACTTGCATGATAACAGTTCTTTATATTGGAAATTGTTCCATTCAGAATGTCATTATGCTACCGACTGCCTGCCTGTCGATACGGTGGAAGCAACCAGTGATTTTAGTTTCTAGCTTGTAGTCTCGAGATCTTGTTTGACTAATAGACCACGGCTGTATATGACGGGAATTGATTCCATTTCCGTGAAGGTATCGCTTTTCTTTTGATTTTGTTAGACTATGTGAGCCATTCGTAACTTCCATATTCTTGGAACTCGTGTACTTCAGCTTCAGCAAGACAATATTTTCGGAATGACTCTCCATATGGCATCGGTTTTTATATTTGGTTTCGTAAGTTGTGAATCATAATTCTAACAGCAGCGTGCTTATTGTCGTATTTCTCAACCAAATGGTGAAATATTGACATTTCAATATGTGACAATTTTAACACCGAAAGCGTTGGTATTGTACGAGATGTCGGGAAATGTAAAGTATAATTGCAATATTGTGTTGACATTTTTGTCAATATGCTACGAAAACACCGAACGTGGACAATTGATAAACTACCGCCAGCAATCAATGTACTATGTTATTGAAAGCGAAATGCCAAGGGACGAACTGGTCGGCTATATCTATTCTGGGAATTCTCCAGGAATAATCGCCTTATTCACTCTATAAATGGAACCATTGAACTGCCTGGGTAAGTACTGATATCTTATATTGTCAACGACTGAAGGAAGCTCTAGTTTGAGATTCAATCATTTACGTCAGAAACTCAATCTGAATGTAACATCATTAGAAATGTCGTTAGAAGTGTTGGCCATTTTTGTACAAGCACATTATTTTATTGTTCTATAAATTACATTTCTATTCACATGGACAAACCATTGCGATCACTAGTTCCGTATGGTTGCAAATAAAAATAGTGGTACGCAACTGAGTTGTGAGTTGCATCTATATCCACGATGAATTTCATTATTCGTAACCATACGACCTGTTGCAAATAAATATAGCACACAAAAGTTTCGAGCCTAACCTCAATCCTAACTCTCATGCAACCATACGCAACAGGTAATTTTAAGACTGAAGGATAAATTTGGCTTAGTTGTTAGTTGGACATTAAATGAGGAAATATTGAATGCTTATGATATTATATGAAATCAGGCGTCGAAAAAGAGAATCCACCCCTCCGTTGTATTATAAAAAGATGTGTTTCTTCCTATGTCAACCCGGCTAAAAAAAAAAGGTCGACCTGATATTCACTTTGGAGTTTGTTTCTCCTGATGTGGGATCATGAAATTCCCACTGTGAGCCAGTTAGCTCTGTCAACCATAGGGTCCGTCGCAGGTTGTTTGAGATGTTCCTTTTTTCTACGGGTGAGACAATTAACAATTACATTAGGCCCTGTGTACTTGATGTGCACGTTACGAATCTCCACCAACGATTGAAAATTGCAAGAATTTCCTTCACGTTGCCCGTCTTCATGGGTTTAATCAGCATCTGAAAAATAACAGGTTGCACTATTAGATTTTTGGTTATTTCGGTATCTGTAGTTTTTGCTAATGTCTCTCAACTCCCATCGGAATGTTATAAGGATCATAAATTCATTTTAAAATAATTTACTTCAATATTTTTGAAAATTATACCATATAAATTATGTATGTATTTGGTAGAACCAAATGTCACCAAATTAGACAATTACAGAGTCATTATAAAGTATAAATTATTCATGCTACTCCATCAACGGTTATGTTGTATCGTACGAATATCATAGTAGCATTTATATTGCTATTTATTTCTGACATAATGTAACAAATGAGATGAAGGGAGTTTTACGTCCTGCTCTTCTATGTCGGACATTATGACATGAAATGAATGGAGTTATATCTCGTACTCTTCAACACCTAATTGTGCGAATGAAGAAGGACACAATGAAAAGATATGAGCAGAAAAAAAGGGGCAATATTGAACCATGATAAAATTTGAATAAAATAATAAATATGTCTATCTAGGGATGATTGTGGTGTAAAAAAAAGAAAACAGAAAAAGGCATTCTTGCTTATTTTATTGTCCATTCATTCAAATAACCATACCCAAATACAATTTCCCTCATTCCACTCAGCATTGTGTTACCATGAGCAAGCAACGCATAGAAAAGTCAGACGTAAAATTCAAATTCTGTTGTATTTGTAAATAGAAGAAATAAGCCTCAATAGGCTATTCTTTAAAATAAGTTGTTCTCAAATAAACAATTTTTGTAATATTTAATTCGACCTGAAATGAAGCATAGGCAATTAGGAATTGAACAGAACTTTTCGCTTTAAATACTGAAAGAGCTCTCCAATGTTTAACGAAGCGGAGGTAGATTGAGTAGGAATATTAATGCCGGGATATTAAATCTAAAACCGCGTATTGATCCTTTATTGAGGTTTGCAAGAGGTCGACGTTCATATCAACTTTAATGAGCCTTATAAACTAGAAATTATAGAGAATTCCCTGTTTATTTTATTGGCATTATCGACAAGATTTGTAATTAGAGTTGGAATGATACTTTTCAGTCTTTATTGCCAGTTGAATAATATTTGACGTGTCCTTTTTAGTATCGTGCATTGACACAGAACTGTTTTTCAGAAATGTTTTTGTTTTTATAATACGTATGGTATCTTGTATTTTGACATGCTGGTAAGAGGTGCGGGCGTCTCGATGGTAGAAGCAGCTATGCGCCATCGAGAGTTAGCTTGGGTTACTTCATTAACAGAAATATCAACAAACGCCATATGGAAGCATATATTTGGTTTGCTGCAAAATACACTTTGCCACGCCCAATATTTTTTTTTATATCCCGAGGATCACTAGGACGTATGAAATGCCCAAGTGTTTAGTAATATGTTTTTCAAAAAATATCTCCACCCCTTTCCATAACGTAGTTAGAAGTACAATTATATTAACAAAATTATAAGCAAATACATCAAAATAATAAACAGTTCACAACCATCGACTTATCAATATCACAACTAAATACAAGACATTAACGACCAACATCAAAACGAAATACGAATCCTATCAACACTTTTTCAGCTAATGAACTGTTCATATTACTAAGTATATCAATCCTAAATGAGTAAGTATTTTATAATGAAAATTATACTTCAAAGTCCAAAGTGGTATCAGGTGTCTAGAACAGTAAACATTAAACCAAGTTGCAGGTTGGCATCAGGTGGTTTGGCTTTTATATTCCCGTTAATTCTCTTATTGTAATCTTTTAAGCACCCAATCTTTCAGAGCGGCTAAGATCAACCCTTAGATCTTTGATGTTATAAGTTTCTTTTCATATGTCTTGTACTTCAATGTAATTCAATTTTCAGTCTCTGCTATTTATTATATACTTATTTATGAGTTTTCTGTGATTAAAACATTAATCAAAAAACACTTGAATAAAATTAATGGCCTCGAAATTGTCAGATTGCTTTAAGAAATTCAGAACATGCGGACCGGTTGTAATAAATTCATAATTCAAATATCAATCATTTTCTTTAATAAAAAGTTATCGATTAATAATTCAGTTATACTTTCTTTTCATAATCGTGATTTATGTTCGAGAATAATTGCTTCAAATATTAAACGGCAATTTCATATTTAAGACTGATGTACACGTCAATAGATTGTGTACAAATTGCATGATTTATTTCGGCACCAGGCAATGTATGCTTACTCACTTATGATTGATATACTTTTTCATGTGGAAGTCCATTGGCTGCTACCAATGTTCGCCAATATGTGGTTTTGGATTTCGGGGTTCGTTTTGCGCTTTGGATCTTTAGTATTTGGTTTATTTATTGGAAAGTTGTTCACCGATAGTCCCGAACAAACTGTCTTGGTTATATAGCCAATGCCTCATATGGGAGAATCAAAACCTCCCTTCCCCGAAATCAAAGTCTCTTTTTTGGTATAGATAATTCACACATCTTAATTAAAGAAATTGCTACATTGTATTTCGTTCAGAAAGTAACAGCAGTGTTTGGGTTTTTGAAAAAAATGTTCTCATGAAGAAGTATCAGATACCTTCATCGTAGCCCGGAGT
The DNA here is from genome assembly GCF_000327385.1 of Lottia gigantea. Classification (NCBI taxonomy): domain Eukaryota; kingdom Metazoa; phylum Mollusca; class Gastropoda; family Lottiidae; genus Lottia; species Lottia gigantea. Next base: position 833,841 of record NW_008709463.1, read on the forward strand.
AAAAGAAAACCTCGTTTTTTTTTCGACAATATTAAATTCCTACTTTTCTATTCCTTAGACGAATCGTATATTGTTTTAAAATTGAATTAAAACTTCCAATATGCCCCGAATGTAAATAGAAAATTAGATTATCACGTAGACTACAAGACTAAATGAAAGAGCTACATTATTCCAGATCTCAAGAGCTGCAAACCCAATATCATGTTATTTGTAATGAATTCTGCATTAGATATTCTCCGGGGATCTGAAATGCATGAAACATGACGATAAATAAGTTATAATCATATCTCTGTATAATAACTATGATGAATGGTAGATGTTCCCTTGAGAACATATTGTTAATATTCGGCATTTACATCAAGAATACAGAGGACAATAAAACATATCAAACATGGAACAAACACGCATTAGTGAATATCAGAAGCAAGCAAAGTCATGTTGTTATGGAAATTAGATGTATTAACAAATCAAAGCGAGGTTAATCGAGATGATTTCTCTTGATACACTCTTGTTAATTTTTTGTATGGTTTCTGTTAGTTTAATTACATGCTCTAAAGCTTGCTGCACACTTTGTCAACAACTTTGTTAATTACGTTATCTACACTTTTAATCTGTTAATTCGAAAAGTTTTTTTGTTGATTATTTCCAACACGCTCTTGTTAACTTGTTCTACGCTTTTGTTAGCACATGTACGACTTTGTTAATTGCGTTATCTACCTTGTTAATCTGTTAATTCGAAAAGTTTTTTTTGATTATTTCCAATCCGCTCTTGTTAACTTGTTCTACGCTTTTGTTAGCACCTGTACGACTTTGTTAATTACGTTATCTACCTTGTTAATTCAAAACGTTTTTATTGATTACTTCCAATACGCTCTTGTGAACTAAGCACACTTCTGTTAACATCTTTACAACTTTGTTAATTTCAATGCGATCATACACAACCTTTGTTAAAGCTACGACTTTGTTTTATTGTGTCTTTTGTAACATATGTACATATCATTATTGTTCTGTAAGCTCTACTTCTATAAGACTTTCCTCTCTTACTACACTTCTAGTTTTTTGACTTTTGCCAATTTGTGATGCTAGCCTTCTGATACCTTTCCACCTCACACTTTTGAACTATTTTTGTGTAACACACCCCACTCCACAACCAAATTGTTCCTTTGTTTCAACTGTTCTACATTCTCAACAGTATGATCAGATTTGGACTGATAAAAATATCTTAGCAGGGGGCAAATAGCCAATCTTCCACGGTTCCGTTCACCATATTTAGCTATTATGCAATAATCCTTTTAATAATGTTGCCAGATCGGTAATTTCCGGAGAAAATGACGGAAATCGTTTGAAATCACGGAATGAAATTGTCAATCACAAGTAAGAAAACGTTTGATGCAAAGACTCGATTATTTAGACGCTTAATTGTAATTTGAACGACTATTGTTACTGGTTAACTGTGACTTGATGATGGATTACGAAGGCATTGGGTTGTGAAATGGATTTCAGTTAACCTCAGCCTCGACAAAGAATTCTGCGTGTAACATGCAACCGAAAATACCAATTGACGTGATTATTTTATCAGATGATGAATGTTATTTAATCATAATGTCTTTTTTTTTTTATTCTTTTAATAGATTTTCTCATATCCGAATTTAACAAATGTATGAAAATAGATCATAACTAAGCTCAGATGATGCTATGAGCAAAAACTTTAGTTTGGATGAAATTAAAATACTTTGAATGACGTTAATAGTATATTTTTTCATCATTTTCCACATTTCTCAATCCTCGAAAAAAAATGCTCTTTGTATTGTAAGTATTAATTCACTTTTCATAAGCTGTATCTTCCTAAAATGATCAAAACACATCATTTCAACATTTTTGATTTGTCTTTGAAGTATACTGAAATTAAAGTCGCAATTGAGGTGCCCATTAGCTTAATGGTGAATTCCTTAGAGAGCGGTTATCTCTTTCAAGTGCATATCCTTCTGGAAAAATACCACTTACGGTTGGGCGTGTCAAATGAAATTTCCCACGTTGTTTTCAAAAGCGCGCAATACGTTTGAATCCTTGCGCCTAGATTTGGGGTGATAAAAAAGCTCTTGTGAAAAAACAGCACCAAAAGCAATATATCACCTTTAAAGCACGACTGTCGGTAGTGAAGTAAGATTATTAAAAACTGTATAATATATCATCGACCAGCAAGTGTCTGAGACCTAATTATATTATAAATTAAATACAAACAGTAATTGATGGTAGCTGTAATTAATATCATTGTCAGAATATTCTCTAAGAACTTGACTCAGAAGTTAGCGCCTGAATATTTCTTGGGAGCAGGCAACAAGTACAACAAAACTAAAAATTGAAATGTGTTCTGGAACATTCCTTGGGATCATTAATTATTTCTAGAACATCCTTGAGAGCATGCATCAAGAACAAGGTTTAAAATACTCCCGTGGAACATGTCACCAATATTAGCTCTGGTCTAACTATTCATACCAATTGATACTACCCTCGGCCCCATGGAAAATGCTTTTGCTGATAGATTGTTTGCACGCACCGCCATGCTCGCAAATTATGTCTGAAAACTCCAATAAGACACTTCAATTATAATGAAATAGACAGTTTCCATGCACTCGCATCATAATAGCTGTTTCGAGACTAATTGTTCGATATGGAATGTAGCTAACCAGCCCGATAGTAATTAGTTCTAACTCGCGCTTCAGCAGAATGAAAACCAAACACCAAAATGGCGGCGGAACCAATTATTTCATATCAAACTAATTATGGGTGTTTGACCTGAAAATGGAGACGGTCGTTAGTACACTTGTATTTCAATAGAGCAATCAGAGAGAACATATCCTTCCATTGATTCTAGGGTTAGATAGGGTAATGAATATTGAAGTACCCGGATTAGGTTGTACTGTTATATAAATTGCTTGAATACCACTGCAGTAACTTTATGTTTTAATTCCATAGAATTGCCAACCGTCATATATTAATGCATGGATATCCAGAATAGGTTGCAGACAGCTGATACCACTGTTCATTATGAAATACTTACTCACTTATGATTGATATACTTCCTGATATAAAAGTATTAGCTGCTACCAATTTGTTGTCAAACTGGTGTTTTTGGATTTCGGGTTTCATTTTGCGGTTAGTATAGTTAGTTCTTGGTTTATTTATGTGTACTGTTCTATATAAATTGCTTGCAGTACATTGTGGTAATTTGATGTAAGTTGTAACGTAAATTTTACATCGTCTTGCATTTATCTCCAGTACATTGTATCCCATGTATTTCATTTTTATATGACAATTCTTCCTACTTGAGCGTATCGTAACCGTAACATCGTCACGTATGAATGCATGGATACCCAGAATAGATTGTACTATTCAATATAAATTGCTTCAATACCATTGCAGTTATTTTATGTTAGTTGTTAGTTTAATACTGTCACATATGAATGCGTGTTTTTCCGGTATTGTATCCAATTTATTTAATTAATATACAAATTTTTATACGTGAGCGTAGCGTTACCTTAGCGCTAACCCTTGATATATTACACTTTCAATGCACGTTTCCTCAATTAATGTTATACATAATAATTCAATGTACACAGCTTGCGATACAATTTGTTTTATTTCCAATACAAATAAATGCAGGTTTTTATTTCATAAAGTAAGATGTATTAATGCATAGATCCATTTTATTTCATTTTAATATTCAACTACTAGTATATCAATGTAATTCTATGTCTATTAACTTCAGTTTAATGAGTCTGACAGAATGGACAGGTGTGAACCGACTAACTTTTAGTCTAAACTAAGACATTTATCATTATCAATACATGTACATTTCAAAGACTAGGACCAATTTTAATTATGGAATACTTACACATTTACAAGTGATATACTTCCTCATCTGTAAAGTTCATTAGATACTACCAATGTTGTTTTGGAATTAGGGTATTGTATTGTGGTTCGGATCGTCAGTTCTTGGTTTTATTTATTTTTTTTTTTCGTAGTAGACAAATTCGATTCATTTTATAGCTGAATACCATTTCCAGAACTAATTCATGCACTACATCTGAATGTAGAGGCACGATGACCCAACACGTGGCATATATTTAACCTTGCATTGATTGTCGGGTCAAAAAGGGTTAATAACTTTGTTTCTAGGATTGCTAATGCCAATAAAATACCTCGATTTAGATCTGTCTGTGAGATTCACGTCGCTAGTAATCTAAAGAACGGAAATTTGGTATCAATTGAGTGGCTTTAAGGATTAGTTATGGTAATGATCGATATGAGAAGAGACTGTTACAGGATTGTGATATGTAAGACTTGTTAGAGAACGGCGACGTGTTCAACTGTTCTCGACTCTTAGTATGCGTACTCTTCTACACACCTGGCACCACTTTTCATTATGAAATACTTACTCATTTATACTTGTTATACTTTCTCATGTGAAAACTTCATTAGCTGCTACTAATGTTTTGCATGTAGTATGTTTATCTCAGGTTTCGCTTTGCAGTTAGGATCGTTAGTATTTAGTTTATATCTTTTAACAGTACATTCAGGATTTCTATTACGTTTAGAAAGTTGAACAATCTGCATTTATCCGACCTCAAAGAAAATTACGTTAGTTAATCCATCATTTTTTTACCAATGAGTCCAAGCACCAAGAAACTTACCAGAACGATTTTGTTTTCTTGCCACCATTTTTTTGTGAAGTATTTATCGGGCGAGTAGGTAACGTAAATCGACAAAACTTTCAATTTTATTCAAAAACACATGCAATGCTATTAGTTCTCAAAACAGAAACATTCACAAATCATGTTGGTTTTATAATGTTCTAGGTCATAAAAAGATTTAAGTGTCCTTGAGGTAAAAACGACAACTAATATTCTCATGTTGAGTATTCAGTAGAATTGAATGAGAGGGAATTATACCGGTCGTTTTGAAAGGACCACACTAACTATAGAGATGACCGTTCGTGCAAGACAAGACTGACTGCATTTTCAAACTTTTAAAAAATTGAAATTTCTGGTCTTTTGTTCTGAACACGCGGAGTCGTTGTCTATTGTACAAGTAACATAATGCAAAAATGAGATAATGGTTTTATGTATGATAAATGATGTTTTGTCAGATAGAATGAGTTTTTTTCATGCTTATCTTTGAATTATGCATGAGACGATTTACATAATGATTTACATAATGATTTACATAATGATGCCGTCATTTACATTTTTTAATACCAAGAATTATATATTGTGTCGAGGAATATAGATAGGACTTAAGTTTGACAAAAATTGAAATGGATTGTCAGTTGCAATACATATAATTTAAATTTTGATATAAGTTGATAGAATTTGTGTGAATGTGTGTGCACTATTGGTGCATTATTGTGAATTTTGGAATACATCATGCTCGAGGGTAATATTTAACAATTCTCATTACGCTTTATGTTGTAGTTAATTTGTAGATGGCTTCCAACGAGATGTAAAAAGTAAATTTCAAACATTTTCAACTAATATACATAAAAAAAGCATCAGAAACTGGCAGTCGTTCATTTTATGATATTTCATTTGACCCCCTCAAAACTTACTTATTACTAACTCTTAACTCCACACTACAACTAGGGTTGTATCTAAATACCCGCTTCGGTGATCATAAAAGAATCTGCACGCTGCAACCTAGTTAGAGTATACTTATTCATTTATTTTCGTGGAATGATGATTGATATTAAACTCTATTATCCCTTTTCAATGAACAAATCGAAAACTAGAATTTCAACACAGACTGATACAACATTACAAATTTTTATCTACAATTTCATGTGAAAATGCATAATTTATGCGTAACATTTATAAAAGGATGAATTGGTCACATATGGCTCTTAGAGGCAGGTGTTAACTTTTATTCAACCAGAATGAAACTCGATGAATCAGCAGATGTAACTTGACAAGGATAACAAAAACTGTTGTCAATAGTTTCAAATGTGTAGGTAGGAAACATGCCTTGTAGAATTTACAAATTAATCGAGCATTGCAAATAACATTAGTTCTTTATTCTTTTTTAAATTTTCAAAAATAAAAACACGAAATTTAAATTTACTGGAACAATGAACGATCATTTTAATATCCCATGTTTATTCCGGTTGCTGGTTGGTTTATTCCAAATGTCAATTTTATTATTGTTAAAAAAAAACATAGCATGAAACAGTTTGAAATGAACACTCTTAGGTCCCAAAGATTAAAAACCAAATTCCGTTCCGATTGAGAGAATTAAATTTTAGTTTTACGTTCTATGTTTTGGGATCTGTTTGTACTGATCAACACGTCCAACGTTGAGCAGTGTGCAACGAGTGACATTTAGATAGCATCACCAACATAACAAATATGTTTCAGTCTGTATTCATTAAACATTGCACTTATATCTCAACCTAATGTCTCGCTTCATTTCTAAATGTCATCGTGTACTTTTATTACCTTCTTTAGTCCAGTACGTTGAAAATCAGAAACGTTTATCAGTCGTCTTGATAATTAAATATTTATTTAAAACCCTGTGTTGATAATGATACACTGTAGTAAAGCCAATTAAAGATATATATGCACATCGCACATCGAATTCAAACATACACACAACGAGCCCGCTTTATTCTTCGATTGAGTTTTACCCACGAATAAAATGGACTGCCTGAGCTACATATTATAAATATCTTGGGGCTTTTGCAAGAACATACAAACTTGTTAGAATGGTCATGGGCACGTGCATTTTCAATACACCTACCACCCGGGTATTCAATTTTCTCATCTTCATGAAACTCGTGCGACTGACTTGTGTTAAGATAAACCACTTAGATAAAAGTACAACATTGGCGGAAGTTAAAGCAAAAGTGACGCACACTCCTGTACTGTCCACGGATCACAATAACCGCAATTTTTAATGATTAAAAAAACAACATGCTTGACATTTGAAATCAATCTTTTTTTCGTCTTTTGAATGCAAATTTTCAGCTAATGGCGTGAATATTTTGATTAGAAACGTCACGTATATGTGAGAAACTAATATTAGTTTTCCTGAATATCGCTCGATAACCATTATATCGCACCTTTATATTAGAAGTAAAGTAAACTTTATTACAATAATACTAAACATATTTAATGATACTTACACGCACATGCAAAAACAATAAACGCTTGTGATTCGTTTTAACTGTAAATATCACACGCAAGTTTCCAATCAATTGCAGTGGTTTGGGCTGATGATCGATAGCCTTTAAATGTAATGATTTATTGCCTTGTACCGTATTGGGCTCATGAAGACGTGGGGAATTGGGCACAAACAGTTTTGGTGAAAACAGACCATACGTGTGGTTGAAACGGACCCACAAATACTCGACATAAAAATGTCATATGAAGGCTGTTGAATAATTATAAAACAACCATGCATATAAGCCTTACCATACAATAATCCGTTTTTCTGGAAAATCCCATTTAAATGTTTTGTAATGCCATAAGGATGTTCTTGTATAATTACAAAGAACAACCATGCATATAAGCATTATCATACAATAATTCGTTATCTAAAATGGTCTAATTTGATTGTTATGCAATGCAACCTAGCAGGCGTTGACGCTCAGGTTGTATATCCTCTAGGCTAAATTCAATTTATTACTTTCATCGTTCCGCTCGAATGTTATATTAAGAGTTTGTCATCGTGAAATCAATGAAATGATTTTAACTAAGATAACCGATCAATACAACTGATACACGATATATACGTTGTTGATTGGTTATCAGAGATACTATCAATTTAATCAATCAAATATCAGAGTAATCAATCAAAAATCAATCAACGTCCCATGTGGGCCTTCTGAAACTTTTTTTCTGAATTTCTGAAAACAGCGCACAAATAGAATACATTTGCAAATGAAAGAAATAAAACTATACAGATATCTTAAACGATCTTAAAATGAATACATAGCTACTATAGTTAATCACATTACGAACAGCTATTAAGAACAATTAGAATGTTTTGTCCACTTCGATTTAAAAAGGCTTTTAACACAGATAGAACGTTATGACATTTGGTAACAACTTGTATGAAGTAATTCCAAGTTCAATTCAATTTGCTTTCATTGTTTTGGTCGCCAGTAGGAATTGTTTAGTTTACTTGGTTATAATTGATATACTTCCACATATGAAGAGTAAATTAGCTGCCACTATTGTTGTTGTGGAATTTCGGGTTTCTTTATGCGTTTCTGATCAGTAGTTCTTGATTTTTTTATTGGTAAATATAATATATTAGAATTATTAAATGTACGTATCACGAATTTGAATCTGTTATCATACGCATTTGGAAAACTTCTTCAAGATGGAAAATTTCGATTCTACCCATCGGCATCCGTGACCTCTTAGTCTTTAATTGAGGGTAACCCAGTTTTGCCTACCACCCAAACTCAGTTTCAAATTTCTCATCATCGAGTTCTGAATTGCCTGGTGCTGTCACTCCCTCTTGACAATTCTGTAGCCCCTACTTGACCCCTACACCTAATGATTCATAGTGACCACTAGTGACACCTGTTATGAAACCTAATTGACATTTCGAATTCGACTTCCTCATTAATTTCCTGTAAATTACCTCATGTGGGTGTTTTTTGTGGTTGATAAAGCAGCATTTCGTGTGTTAAGAGTTCGAGTTAGTTTATTTAAGTCAAATCGTTTTAGACATGCAACTTATAAATATCGCTATCAGCTAATGACTAGTCCCAATAGGCAAACGATGCACTAACGATATTACAGTAGAAACTTTGGATTGGTTTGCAACTTCTTCACATCTACTGGTTTGTTCCATCATTTTACCTATGGCTTTGTCGAATTCTAGAAGAATCTCATTGGTCTGACAAACATGACCAAGGTAAAGATATACCCCACAGAAAAGCATAACCAAAGGCTAACAAAAAAATGCCAGTGCCTTTAGTTGACTATTTGCTGGTCAATACTAACTGGTCTTAGACACAGATGCTTGGTAGGAGATGCATGGTAGGCCACCTGCTTTCGATATCAGAATTTAATAGTATCCTTGTTTTATTCGGGGATGCGGTCATGATATGATATTGTCAAGACTTATGGCTGGAAGGCCAACTTAACTGTACCGAGTTCTGCACTCATTGTCATCTTTGTCGTTCAATGTTTCCTTCATTATTCAGAATCTAGCACGTTGTATAACTAGCTGAACAAGTATAATTTCAAATCAATAAAAACATATAGGAATAAATGCAGATGTTTCTGAAATAAGGTTTTTTTTTATTGTTTATAGTCAAATTTCGTGACAGAAATAATGTTACGACAAGCTATAAATAAATTACTCGAGTATTTGTCAGCGAATTGATGCTAACCGTTAAAGACTTAAGCCAATATGTCAGGGACTTATGTGTTCCATAAACACAATGACATTAACAAAAACTTTCTTTTTAAAGATCCATTGAAAATATTAACAGAGAATGCTAATGGCGCCGTCATTCTGCCGGTGATCACTTGGAAATCTATAACACAGACTTCTAATGCATCTGGCCTGATGAAACTCTGCATTGTACACAGCATGATTATTTTTGCCCGGCTTCATCAACCTCGATGTCTATTTCATTTCCTCTAGGTATTTTTGGCTGAAGTGTTCATGGTGTCAGGTAACAGATTATTCTATCAGTCGAAGTAGCATCTTCACAATGTCACGAACTGTGTCTAATAGCTTGACTGCAACCGAAACAGCCAATGACAGTCTTTCTATCAAGCACACCGATTGGCTGTATTCAATAGTCTATCAAAACGCTGCATTTACCAACTTACGTAAAACAAGAAAGGTGGCTATTGCAGTCAAGATATAAGAAACAGTTCGCAATAGCTTGATATTGTAGAGATGTAGACGTGGCCGAATAAAGAGTTCAACCTCACTGCTTTATGTAGATCGATGAAAGAAAAGGGCTAGACGTAATAAACATATGATATATCCCAGCAGTAATATTAATGGAATTAAAAACATGACTTGGTGTAATAAGTATCAGACGGTTACTAGACGATATTGATTGCATTCACAGATTGGATGGGCGGATCTACTAAGGATCGAAATCTTGCATCATGTTCGGTTAATTTGTTAATATACTCTCGTAACCTCAGTCTATACTTCAATATGACTTAAACTGTAGCTTAATGAAACAACTAGGGATCTGGCACTAATATTCCGAAACTCATAGTTACGCCTATAGAACTATTAACCGTTCATCTACATGTAAACCTACGTGCAGATTAAGAATATTTAATTTAGTATAGCGCTCATTACTTCTCTTATGAGGGCATTCATTGTCACTTTCCAAACAAAGATATATCTAAATAGGTAATAGTCAATATCTATACACATGGTAGTCCTACTTCCAGTGGAAACCCAGGGGAAAGTGAATATCATCATTATAAAATTTTGGACTTAATCTGCAAATCATATTTGATTGTACCCATCATAATCAAATATTTTGTATGTTAAGGGAAGTAACTCATGGGCGAATCAGTTAATTCTTTCCTCTGTATACGTGATGGTAATTTTCATTTGAGGAATCCTCTACTATACTATTATTGTTGTCAATTTTGTAAGGGTTTTCGAAGAGATTTGTGGTTGCTGGTTTTTCATCACAAATCTCCGCTTTTTAAAAATTCAAATTATTCAGTTGAGGAAGAGATTCAAAATGGCTGCGGACTACGTTCGTGTGTGTTGTTTACATGTAGGAACCATACATAGTTTCGTATACAACCTCCGCCCCTTATAACAAAAGCTTGTGATCAATTTTCTAGTTAAAAGAATAATGAAAGCTAGATGATAATAGACCGTTATAATGATAATTATTTTAATCTCAAGCTAGAAGGGATAATTGATAGAAAATCTATTCTATAATCAACACTGCGTTGTTAGACCAACAGAACCAATAACCTGGCAATATTGATTCTGTTGGAAAGTATAAAAATAATATCGTATGATAGAGACCAGGTGTAATTTCAGCAAGACTAATTCAAAGCAAGACTTGAGAGTTATGGATGGTCGGGATTAGAGGGAATAGAAGGGAATGTATGGTGTAATGGTAGTTAGGTGTTGTGTTGAAGTTCAAAGCTGGTCCTTGGGAACTTTTAGATGTTCATGGCAGGGACTTGGATATATATCGGGCAATTGTGGCAAGGCGTTCAGTTGGAATTATTCAAAGCAAGGCCTGAAAGTCAGAGAACATATAGATGGTAGTGTCCGGTAGGATTAAGGGAAAGGATACATATGGTGCAATTGTGGAGCGGAGTTCAGTTGGAATTCAAAGCAGGCTCTGAGAGTATGAAAACATTTAGATGTGTATGGTAAGGTCTAGTAGAAGGATAGATGTTTGTATGGAAAGGAGAAAGGATACATAGCCTATGAGGCAATTGTAGCAAGGAGTTCATTTGGAATTCAGAGCAGCACCTGCAAGTCAGAGAATATTTAGATGGTAGGGATTAAGGGGAATAGAAGGATGTAAAGGAGGGGCTAAAGGGAAGTATATTATTATGTGGTGCAATTGTAGCAGCGTTGTCATCAGGGAAGGTATTATAGCACTCCGGAAAGTGGGATTTACACCAACGTCAGAAGACTTTGGCGAACGGCGAACTTTTAGATCATTTTGACTCCGTGAATTTATTCATATGTTAGGGATGATAATATTGATATTGTATTGTTGAATTTAAACGCATTGTTAAAACAGGTGCAATTGATTTCTTACATTACTGTGTGTCTGGTTCAATAGTGGCATTACTTTCCTTGGGATGGTAATCTAATGGTAATGCTTCTTCCAACTTCGTATGGAAGGCATATGAGTGAAAAGTTCATTAGCTGCTACCAATGTTTCACCAAAATGTTTTGGATTCCGGGTTTCGTGTTGTAGTACGGATCGTTAGTACTTGATTGGTTTGTTGAAAGCGGAATCGATGAACATTTCCTAACAAATATATAGCGAATAGATGTAAAATGTATTTTTAGGCTGTAAACGGATATTCCAAAGTATAGCGTACCTGGATATTCGCGTTAACTGATAGTTAAAACGCATAGTTGCGTGGGGAATGATGAGAATTTCTTTCAGGACGTTCTTTGAATCGACCAATTCTTCACTGCATATAACATGTGACTTTTATACCTTGCCATAAACACGCGACAATGGCATAAATGTCAGAAAGTTATAGAAACGTACTCAATATTGTATGGAATAATTGTTGAAGTCGAGCGGCTGAAACAATGGGAAGATATTTGTGAAAAAAGAATAGTGTAGCTTGGAGTTGAATGGTAATAATGGAGATATCATGTTCATTGAAAAATCGATAGACGGTGAATAATAAAAACTATGGATAAGTCTATTGAGTTTATAGATTCAAAACTCGCGACCATATGGTAACATTATACCCATCTGTATACCGTTATGCCATACTTCTGACAACTAGATATATCAGTTTCCACCAGCTCCAAGTCTATTTCATTGCTGACATAAAATGGAACCATACAGCGAAATGTATTTTAAGGAAATCACTAGCGGTTTTATGGGATTTATAAAAAGTTTCAGCTGTTTCGAAATGAGTAGTAAACGATTTAACAGCATAGAATCGATATTAAGTATACAATATAATCTAAGAATAGACTCATGAAATTAATTTCCCGCCTCAGCTGAAAGACAAGCAGACGAAAATTTGTTAAGAAGAGATATTCAGACATTTTGACGGGTTTCGCGATTTGCGAACAGTCTAACGGATTGTGTTCGTTGTCGACGAAACCTGCCTTAAGCCCCTGATCATCCTGCAATGGTACAAAAGTGTCTTTATGTGGAAGAACAAGTTTATCTGTGTGAAATTGTTGTCTAAGGATATCAATGTAAATGGTGCATTTGAATGGTTGAGATTGTTTGATGCTGAAAATTTCGAAACAGTAAAGAATTAGAATGGAGTAAATGCTTAGTTTGTTGATTGTATCCAGTGATTGAATTCCTGGGAAATTAGTTGAGCGTTATTGTTAAATGATTGATTTGTGAGATTTTGTCGGTTCGTTGTTCCTAATCATTTTTTTTTAAGGTGTACAAAGTTCCGATGGTATAACAACCATTCAGTTTGGATCGAAGAACAAGGATAGAACAATACGGTCCATCAACACATCACACAAGCACAAAATTTACAGGGCTTAAAAGAAAAATTTATATGCAGATGATCAGCTTTAAGCTTCAATCGTATTTATAGAAAGGTTGTGTATCCAGCTATCTCTTATGATAGAAAGGAGATTAACAACATGCTTTCTATTACCTTGCCATATGGGACTCTTCTCGGGATTATCCGTCTGTGCTACTTCAGTAGGATTATAACACTCCATTTTCACAATGTCAAGCTATTACGAACTTCGTCTTATACCTTGACTGCAATAACGGTTATTCTTGTATCACGGAATGCAGCGATGAAATTTGATTGTACATCAGCGAATACAGCCAATCAGAGCCCTCGACAGAAAGGTTATAATCATTATGGCTTTGTGTTCACAGACTTTCTGTCGAGGTCACTGATGGCTGTATTCGCAAGCGTAAAATCCAACCAAATTTCTTCATTTACAATTTTCCGTGGTACAATTAAAGTGACTGTTGCCTGACATTGTGAAGATGAACTGACTCGTGGGGGCTTATTTATCTTCACTAAGACTCCCGTCGTTAAAAGACTATCACTTGGGGTTCTTCATGTCCAGCTGTCGCGTCGACAAAGAATCGCGCATCATCATCTGGTATGAAAGTCGCCAGTTAGAGGTTATACCGTAAAATCCTGTACGTACACGGTGTCTCAAAATATTTTTAACCGGGTAACCGTTAATGGGGGCGATATGCCAAAAAAACACATGAAATGACACTGCATTTTAAGTCCTACTCTGTAGTTTGGTCTTATAAAGTCGAACCAGGTCATGCAATGGAAGTGTGGAAATTTTGCGACAAAAGACGACCCTTTTTGGAGGAATTGTGCCAGAACAGCGCCATGTATTTACCCCTTCCAAATTATCCATTTAAAAATTGTTCACCTTGTAAACACGACTCTTCTGAACGTAATACTATTATTGCTCACGATTTTGGCATGCTTTGGACGAGATATTTAGCTACTGGAACTGTTTTGCTTGTACAGATTTTTTTTAATTTACGTGACTGTTTCCAATGTCATATAAAAGAAATGTAAAGGGAAAAGTTTTTACACGGCGTGTTATATTGCGTTTCCAGACTTCTTTTTCAGTCCTCTTATTCTTCTATTTTCTCTATGTCGTCCAAGTTCTTTACCTCAATGATTCTACTGTCGTCAAAATGACTGATAGTCCGTTTGAGTTTTTACTCGTGTTTGTATTTCGGATATCAAAATACAACAGAAGACAGATGAGTTTCAATTAGATTGAAAGCTGGAAGAAGATGTTTTAGATCAAAGCAGGAAAATTCTTTAGAAAGTCAGGATGTCAGATCAGACCTAATGCGTTAATTCCAGTGAGAAGTCAGAACACAATACCACGAGTGATTGTACCTCATAGAATGAGATTTACCCCCAACACTTCTTCTCCAAAGTCACTAAATTATTATTTAACTATTTTAGGCATTTACCAATATACCCACGAGGTTTGGAGCTACGGTTATAAGATATTAAATTGAAAACTTTTAGGGGGAGTCTCACCAGGAGCGATCACCAGGTTATAAGAATAACATGACTCTCAAGAACTGAGTTGTGAGTTGTGTTCTGCAACATGGCCAATTGTATTATTCGTAACCATACCCAACTAGTAATCACTATGGTGTGAAGCAACCTTGACGTTTTGTTACAATTGAATCAATGACTATTCCTGTTGATAACTGTTTCGGATAGGATAGCAAACCAACTCTTTCTTGTATGCCTTTAAATGAACTGACTGGGATATAATTTTAACTCACATCGGTAACTTTTTACAGTTGGTTCGTTCGGGATATCCAGGCATGATAACCAAAATATAGATATAGATAATTTTGACATTCCAACCATCCTTTGAGCTAGATTGTCTATAAAGTATGTAGAGATATGTAACACGTTCGCTATTCTGCTTCGTATGTCACATTAACATCGTTTCCACGCTACTGGTTTCTAATTAACTGATTGTTCATTCGATATAAAATAGCCCAGGCGTCGTGTGTAATTCATTAGTGATTATATTTGAAATAAATGTTATGAAAAGTCAGTATTGAATATTAAGTATGAATGTAGGTAAGTAGGAGGGGGCGGAGATTCCACTAGTCCATAAAGCAATTGAAGATATGTGCGTGGTTTAAACGTCCTATCACACAGCTTCAGCATATTTTGGAAAAGCAAGTGCTTCATATACTACTTATGAAGACTATGATAACTTTTTTCCAACACCTGATGATACTTCTCTTTGGAGGAGTCTACTCCTATACTACTTACACTCTCGATTTTGTCATACTTTGGACGAGGTTTTGAATTGTCTTACGGATATTTTTTTTAAAAGATATATGATATGAAATGGGATTTTACTTGAAACCTTTCTTCACCTGATTGGTTTATTGAAGACAAGCAATGCCATGAAATGAAATGAAATGAGGTAAATTTACCATGACAGAGCCATTAGCATTATATTTTACCGATGTCTTAAAAGACGCCATACTATTTCAGTCATTGATAAAAATAATAACTCTTCCGGGTGCCATCATCTAGATCGTGAAATTACTAAGAGCTATAATTAGACTATTGGATCATTTGTGTTAAAAAAAAATAACCACGATAATAGAAACTAATTTAACCCATTAAAGGAACGATACCTCTTAGACTGAACATGAAATTTAAAACGTGGTCAATAAGAGTCTCTTGTCATCAGTGGATATACATGGAGTCATAACTATATAACAGAAACCCTATAATTTTATAATCTACACAACTTTTGAGTTCCTTTGAGAATTAAAATTTTATATGCATTCAAAGAGGTAGTATTCCCTTAAAAACATACGAAGTTACTACCTATAACATCGACTTCATTTTACTTCTACCTGGCAACTGCTCCCCAGACCCGATAAAGAACAAAAAAAAGGTAAAACATCATATCGTTCTTGGTTCGAGGATTGTCCAGAAACTTCTCAACTCACCCAAACATTATCTGATCCTATTTGCATTTTGGTCAATAGAACAAGGAAATGTGATAAATCAAAATCATTCGAACGTCTTGTATGTCGATACAAATTTAAACTCTCGATGGCTATCATCCTCAACGAAATCCGGCAAATGACGTCATAAGTGTCTTAACATTCTAAACGAATTAGCTACAGTCATCTGCAAACAGAATGACATCTGGTTTTTATATGATAGAATAATGTCTTATTCTTACTATGAACGACGATTATTATTGAAATGTTACCAGACAAATTAGGTCAGATGAATCCTACTGAACTACTTCTTTCTGAAAATAGTGATTTTCCTTAAAAAAAAAACCTTACAAATTGTTATTTGTCCAAAATATTAAAAAAAAGAGGGCGAATCAGTTTCATATTGGAGAAAATTGATTTATATTAAACTAAAGGTGCCTTCACATCATAGCGATCATCAGTTACATATGGTTGCGAAGAAAAATAGCAGTCGTAAGTTTCGTGCGCAACTCTCATGCAACTGGAGTTGTGAGTTGTGTTCTGCAACATGACCACTTTCATTATTCACAAATATACACAACTGGTAATCACTAGGGTGTGAGGGCACCTTTACATTTTTATCATCTCAAAGAATCATCACTATTTCAGCCTGATATTCAAATTCGAACATTAATACCTATCTTAGTTTCAATCCTTCCCTGAAAGATCTTAGTACAATTGCAGCAACCATAATTTTCAGTTTTTTTCAGTTTTCGCACATAGTTCCAACCTTTTTTTCACAATCTAGAAATTGTAGCTCACAGTCTAATTAAAATTAGACAAAACTTTCGTTCAGATTTTTTTATATAGCTTTTTTTTATATAGCTATATAATATATATTAGTTAGGGTCTGACGACAGCCCTCTTCAACGTTCGACCTTTTGACATAACTTGATGACATCTGCTTTAACCTCTCTAGCATTTTGTGATGCGCTGTTTATCAGGTTGGATCAAAATGCTAATTTGGCGAACGTTCAAATGTCAGGCTGTCGTTAGACCCTAAATGAAGTGGTTATATCAAAAATAAAAGCTAACACAAAAACTGAACGAAAGTTTTGTCCAATTTAAATTAAATTGTTGTGGCTCAGTAACTTTGATAATGTAACAGTATATATACAGTCTGAATGGAAATAGAAACAGGGTCAGACCACACACACAATAAAGAAAGATCATTGGTAATTTGTATCAAGCTATAAGTATAACAGACAATTTGTTTTGTAAATGGAATTGATTTCTGTCTAAATCGCCTACTAATAACCATAATTGAGTAATAGTTCGGATTTTATTCTTAAAATATATCCCTAATTATGTCTATGAATATAATGTTCTGGTTGTATGAATATAGTTGTTATTTTAGACCTGATCATATTATTAACGAAGCAAAAAATAAGGTCTATGAACTGCTTTATATTTTAAAGCCTTATATATTTGTGTGGCTGTGGACATGCATCCAGGATGATAACCTTATACTCTTGTCTTACCAGTACCCCTTGCTAGTAGCAAAGAACGCCCATGTTTGGAGTAACACGTCCCTTTGGTGTTAGCAAAGAACGCGCATGTTTGGGGTAAAACGTCCCTTTGGTGTTAGCAAAGAACGCGCATGTTTGGGGTAAAACGTCCCTTTGGTGTTAGCAAAGAACGCCCATGCCTGGGGTACCAGTCCTTTGGTGTTAGTAACGGATGTCAGTTCCTTGGGTACCACGACCCTTTGATGCATTTGATGGTAGGAATGAATGCCCAAGTACACCTCTGACTTGGATACTAGCACGTATTGGTGGTAACAACGAACGCCTCAATCTGAGACGCCACGGCCTGGAATACAAATATCCTTTGATGGTAGCATCTTGCTTTCCCGACCTGGGTCACTAAGTCCCTTTGATGGTACCTACGAACGCTGACTGGGCACCAGTACCTTTTGATGGTAATAACGAACGCTTCTAGCTTGGAGTAAAGGTATCCGTTGATGGTACCAGTATTTGTTTATAAATTTATTATGGATGGAGACACACCTTCCAAGTTGCAGTGTACCAAACGATATTGGCCCATCAGTGACAAAATAATTGACTCAAATCTCATCCATAATTTACTACTGACTATTGTGCAATGCCATAACAATATTTTTTCTGGTGTAATCTACATAACTATTACCCGGACTATTTTGCGCATCAATATCACTGCAAAACCTAAAAGAAGCTTTGAGAAATACTCTTGCTAGTAATTTGATTTGCAAAATTTAATCTGCATTTACTTATATAAAGTGATTTACTACCATTTCATTGGAAGCCACCGGAAAAAACTAATATGAAAGAAAAAAAAAAGGAGTTGTCTGTACAAGTTGTATTGATTAGTTGCCTGAACTATTATTACATTTATACTTATAATTTAATTAATCTGTTACCAATAACTTGCCTGACTTCCACATGACAATACTGCACCCAGATTTGCTCGAGTTGATTTAATCTAAACTCTATAATATATTGTTATTTATTTATAACTTTTCCACACGCCACTCAAATTATATTACATTCGTTTTCTCTTTCAGTGAACCGTTAGCAACAATCCGCTTTGTCAATTACAGATCTGAAACTATTGTTCAGTCGACAACATAGAATTACAACAAAGATGTAAAGAATTTCATTTTTTTTTTAAATGAATGGTGTTATTTAGGTTGTACAATAATCACAAGGGAAACGACTTAATGGAAATGAATTGATGTGGTCTACTTCCATCACCTTATTGGACTGATGAACACTTTTAACACCGTGCAGTGCACATTGTAAACGAGCACTGTATTTCTACTTCTCTATTTTGTGTAATTTTTCTTTTACTTGCTTAGACTTAACCACACTTATCAAAATGTTGTTCAACTTTGTGGGCATCCTCTCCGATCATCATGAATATCATCAGAGCTATAGGGATTGCTACACTCGAAGGTAGAGAATTGGTCGACGTCCAAGCAGTTCAATTTGTTCACCAAAACGGCAAAAGTCCATTTTATAATTATTTTTTTAATGGCTATATTCATTGTTTAAAAACATTTGAAACAAGGGACTTTGGATGCCTACGAATGTGCACTTGTGTCAAATTATTTAAACAAACGCAAAAACGAAATTTTAATACCAATATGAATTCATTTAAACTTACAAAGAGAGGTCCCAGTTGTTAAACAAAGTCGCTTATCAAAGATTTTGCAAAAGCAAACTCCGAAGCTATAGCTTGTGAAATGAAAACTTACGGAATTATGTTCACGTAATCTGTTTTGGCATATCCTTTAATTTTAATTCATTTAGGCTCTTCACAAAGTCGCAGAGCAAAGTCTGGTGATATGAACACGTAAGAATTATGTTCACACAATCTGTTTTAGCGAGGTCCTTGCAGTACCAGATGTTGTCCACAATCTACAATCTGTGTATTTTAATGACAGATAGATTGATACAACTATTGTGCTGGAAATTTTCTTTCATAGAAATCAACCAGTTCAAACTTATGGTTAACGCATGGTTATAATACTTCTTTTGTCATAAAGAGTATGTGATCAAAAACTTCGTCAATTCCGCTTGATGTATTTTTATTCGTTTATTGAATTATAGATGTTCTATTTCTTCAAGAACATGTACTGAAAGTTAAACTGTACTTCCTTCTTAGTCTCCAAGGTATCGTAAATCGGATTGGCTGTGGTTTAAGGTTATGTAACTGTTGAAGCCTATGGCATCCGTTCCAACATTTGAAATTACAAATAGTATTGCAAACTTACGGATATACTACCAACTGCTATTACGGCCACATTAGCTTGTGCAATACATGAACAGCGTTTTATGTCCTGTGTGTTATTGGGCTAATGGAGATGAGTAAAAACATATGATATGCGACGAGGGTACTATTCAATGTAGTGTTGAACTACTCTGCCAACCTTTCCTACTGATTTTTAACTGTCGGGATCTATAACATGTCTTACATGCATCAAGTTGGTGTATGGTCTTATCTGAAAAAGTATACCTCTAGCTGAAAGAGCACAATACGTCCAAGACTTTATTATAGTATTACAGTTAACACAATGTCTTAAAATGCCCTCGCATCATAGCGATCACCAGTTGCAGATGGTTGTGACTAAGAATGGTGGTATCAAACGCAACTCTCATGTAACTGAGTTGTATTCAGAAGTCAAAAGCACTTACAATATTCGCAATCATACACACGAAACTCTCGTGTAACTGAGTTGTGAGTTGTATTCAGAAGTCAAGACCACTTACAATATTCACAACCATATACAACTGGTAATGGCTATTGTGTGAGTGTAGCTCTAGGTTGTTGACTGTCATACTATTGCCTGTATATATTATATAGTATGGTTTGACTGAGCGCTTCAGCTCCGTTGGAAGAATTAAACATTATCATGTTCACCGCATAATTAAACGAGTAAATGAATAATTATGCAAATATCAACGATATCCAACAGTGTTTATAGATTAACTATTATAATGCTACCAACAGATGTTGCCACTAGACTATTTGATTGACATGTCGACTTAGCTATCTATGTAAATTAGAAATATCGTGCCACATATCGTAGATTAAGAAACCCCTGTTATAAATCTGATTTTGAAGTCAAATGGAATAGAGTTTTCTTCCATTTCGTATCCTAATCTATCCCTACTAAGATTCAGGACAATGCCTTAAAGGTACAGCTGATCACTAGTGGTACACGGTTATCGATTCAATTTTTATATTAAAAAAAATTATGTTGGTTCGCATTACTTAAATAGGGAAAGTGAGTTTAAGCCAAGATTTAATCAAGAAAATTCCTGAAATTTTGAAACAATTCGTTCAATGTTGCAATCTTTCAGACAGTTGGAAAAATGAAGGCGTATTTATTTATAAGAAATGATTTTTATGAAGGCGTATTTATGAAACAATCGATTAAATGATAAAGATTTGTTGACTATTATTTACTGTTGAGATAGGCCCATTGTCTCGCTTTGTTGACACAGAATAAACAATGATATCATACAAACATCTGCTTTATAATTCTAACACAGATAAGGCAAGCCAGAGTTTTCCTGGAAACATATTGCAATTGAAGCACTGGAAAAGATATTAGCAGCAAACAATTTATTGCCAATATGTTGTTTTTGGATAAGGCAAGACAAAGTTTTCTTCGAACCATATTGCTTTTGAAGCACTGCCAAACTTGATTTCGTATATGAAAAGTGCATTAGCTGCAACCAATATGTTGGTTTGGCTTTCCGGTTTAGCTATGCGGTTTGAATCGTTATTACTTGGTTTTTATATCTTATGAGAAACCATATGTTCAGTATACGTTTTTTTGCCTTCCCTTCAGTTACTTCTGAAAATTTTCAAATAGTGAAATATAAAAGGAAACACTGTATATGTCATATTCTAGGGTTTGTAAAGTTTCTGAATTTTTTATATTAATGCTTGATTTACGTGTGTTTAACGATGTATTAAATATTACACTACCTTGTGTTCGTTTAGGTTCAAAAACAATATTAGAAAGGGACATTTTCAGAGGTGAAATGAAAACAAATATTAAGAAAAGTACCTAAATAGCTCGACGATGCCCCTTTTGCTGGTGTTCTACGAAAACATTCATGAACACTTTATCACCAAAGTATTATCCAATTATTATTATTAGGGGATGAGAGCCGACATCAGGCCGACTCTCGTAAGCACTGGTTTCTTATCATGAGGGGGATTCGAACCCACGGCACCTAATCGCCTAGCAGTGTTCTGCTCGCGAGGTAGACTGAGCTCTGGAAAGTCGATCGTGATCATTTATCTGCAGGGATTGTAAAGAGGTTTTCTAAATATGTTATGTGTATCGGGGCCACTGATAGTATCATTTTCCACCATTCCAATTTTCAATCAGACATATGTGATTCTTGCATTACCACTAGAACTAAGTGTTTGATGCCATCACTAATTGCAAAATATGCTTTATCAGATAAGGCCCTTTGTGGGTAATTGCGTCATAAGTGAAAGTTGGAATGGCGCAAGTCTTTTAAATCTCTTACAGAGAAATATATTGTGAGAAATTGTAAAAAAAACCATCACTTCAACCAGAAGACAAATAAATGGCTTCAACTACCCAGAACGATAGTATTGAATCTAAATAATACAGGTCTCAAAATACAAAACACATTTTAAGTGATATCAGATGTTCCGGAAGGAAAATAAAAGTCGCAAACAAAAATCCGAAGTTTCTAAAATCGATTAGGAAATTCGCGAAAGTAATAAATCTAATCGAACAAACATTTAAAAACTGCTAATTTCCAATCCACTCCATATTGACAGTGTAAGCAGGTGTTCTGGAAGGGTGAGCAGGATCAAAGAGAAGCCGATATTCAAGTTAAGCATGATCACTGTACATCAAAGGAAACCGGTAAACAATACCTGAAGGATATTAACTGTATATATATTGTGGCATTATTGGATATTGGAAAAACATCAATATTTTGTGATTACCTATTAAATTCATTCCATACATGATACGTTAAGCCCAAAACTGCTCTTGGTCGAATAGTGAAAACACACTCCTGAGGGCCAATTTGATATTCTATCGGATTCCCTCTAAAAGACGTTTATTTATTCCTTTGGTTCTCTATTATACTGTTCTTTACCGATGAGCTGTTGGTTGGATTCTCTTCCGTTCTTAGATACGTTACTCTTATACCTTCACTTACTTATGATATACACACCTATGGTTGATATCCTTCCTCTTGTGAAATGTCCATTACCTGCTTCCAATGTTTCGCCAATATGTTGTTTTTGATTTCGGGTTTAGTTTTGCGGTTCGGATCCTTAGTATTTGGTTTATTTATTCCGCATGTTTAAAAGCATCATGAAAGTCATTCCTAAGTTAGCATCATCCAAGCCTGTCAATTTGCGGCAATCTTAAATGAAATTTTTGCACAAAATGTGATAAATTTTTTCACAAAGTCAGCTTCAAAAGTATTTAACAAAAAGTGAGCTTCAGAAGTATTTTTCAGTGCAAATTTATGGCTGTATCTACCAGATTGTGAGAGAAACTACAATCAATCACTGTGGACAGCCGAGAACCATATTGTCCTGACACTATGTCAACTCCTTGAATGACTGAGATGTTATTTATTGTTTCAGATTGACGTAGAAAATATTATTAAATCAAGTTTCAGTTACTGTTGGTGCCAGGCTCGTATCACCTCAGAGCTAATATAGTTTTATTTATGAAAAGTGGACTGAATTTATTTGTCATACACGATATGTTCTGAATTTATCACTGCTTGCTTTTAGTGTCAATGATCTTTATTGTGAAAGAGTCGCTATTTATGACGATCTCATTAGGAAAATAATCTAGGCTCTCCTTAAAGTATATTTATATGCTAAATGGAAAGAGTCGCTATCTCATAACTTAAGGTAGAAAAAACAAGGCTCTTCTAAAAGTAATTTGTCACAATACCATATCATATATTTTATCACAAGTTTAAATAATACATTATGTGCAAAAATACATTGAAATAAATGAAATAACACTGCAGTTGTAGAATTGTCTTGCCAGTACGCTAAATGCCTTGCTGTGGTGTGCTTGGTTCAGGCCCGTACCCCGACTAGATTGTTCGGAGGGACAATAATGTATGGTGTTTAGTTACAGTAATGGAATTGGTCGGTTGACAGAATTTTTTCAGGGGGCAATCATTTGCGTTGCGTTGCTTCCTATCTAGATACACTCCTTGCAAATTGAACAGGTGTCTGATAAATAATGAGCTGAATATCTGAGCAATATAGTGGTCTTACCTAATATCGATACAAACGCCATGCAGAGTAAAAATTTTGATGGGACAGTGACACAAGTCTGGGTTTTTTTTAATTAACAACTGTTGAGGGACCCTGGTAACACACAAAGCCTCAGTCGAACGACTAGACGCTAGACTGGGTTGACAAATCCAAAGATACCACCTCAACCATTAATTTTTGGTCCTTCGTGAAGTATCTTATTTACTGCTCAACCACGGCCTTAGTCATCTGAGAAATCAAAACTAAACAATTCTCAATAAAAATGCTAACACAGTTCATGGTGTCGAAAGTTTGATCCGTCAAATGCAATATCTTACGGGATCGCATATATAAAAATACTCACTCATTCGAAGACGGTTTGAATAAATACAATAAAGGTTAGTATTAATATCAATATTAATATCAATATTCAGAATAGTGATATTTAATATGCTTCGAATTAGCAACTTTATGACACTCTAGTCTCCAGTATTGAATATAAATCTTTTCTTTCTATACAAGACCCTGACATCTTGGCTTACAACCCATCAGATAAATCACGAATAATTACATTCCAGTTTGGTCCAGAGCTGCATGACCTTAGCTCGCGTGACCTCGTGATCTCATGAATTTTGTATTATTCTATTGAATATACGGACAGATTCCTCTGCTGTCAAATAGGTTATTTATGTTCATGTCGGAACGTCCAATGACCGCTTCTATTTGAGCGACGTTCACACGATATATTGACCACAAAGCATATTATGAACATATCTGCTTGACATATTTTCGATTGAGAGAAGTTGAATATTGTATTTAGGTTCATGAACTTACGTCGACATCTACAACATCTATTGACCACAAAATACGATCAAAGCATATTCTGGACATAATGAAAATATTACCTGCTTGACACATTTTCCATGGAAAGAAGCCAAATATGTATGTTCATGAACATCCATCAACATCCACAACTGAACACTTCTATTCGAGAGGCGTTCACACAATACATTGACCATAAAATAATATCGGAGGAAAGTTTGAACATAATAATATCTACCAAGATGAAATTACCCTTTTAGAGGAAACGGACAAGAAAGACTATTTAGATGAGGTTAAGCCATCTTTAACATCTTTTTATTTTATTTTTTATTGTACATCAGTTTCTTCTAGCTTTCTATATGTTATCTCATATTTAATGGCAGATCTTCCACAGTAAAAATAGTTTAATATGTCAAAACTTTGAAGTCTGTCAAAAATGAAGTCTTAAGCGGTACTTTCCATTACTGAAATCAATAAAGCAATAATTGTGAACTAAAAAGTAAAACTCTGGAACAGTAAATCTTGGACAAGCATAAAAGAATCTGCCTGATTAGTAAGCGTAACAGAATTGACCCTATTTATGACTATTAATAACTCTAATATGATTTTCGCCTCACTATTTTAATCAGAGAGCGACGAAGCTTGAATTTTATATCCCATTACCTCCATTTATAAAGCTGTAATGAGATTAAAAATTTATAATAAAACCACGAAATAAGTTCTTTGTGATCGATATATCTATTGTGCACTGTTCTACCAGAGTGCGATTCCTGCCCTTGATCACTGACATTGATAAAATAAGACTACAAATAACTTCCAATTCCCAATACACTCCAAGAAGGATTTAAGTGCAAGAATTGTTTATAAATCATCCCAAGATGTAAAGCAATCCACGCTTCTAAACTTATTGTTAGTTCTTTAAACCAAAAACTATGACTGCTGAAATTGAGTTTTACATCCAGCTTTCTAACGTCATGTGGTCCGTCTTTTTACTGTATCAAGAGCAACGTTTAATAAACTGAAAAGGCATTTTACTCCATAGTATTCGTGTCATCGAACATTGTCGTCGAAAACGTTGTGTTAATCAGTTAATCACATTAGCAAAACCTATTGTGATTCGATTAATATTAATAGAGTGTATTGAAATTAATCGATAATTGATCCGACTGAATAAGCGATTATCGGATTAGATCAATTCCCTCCAAAATGGTTACTAACGACTTCATTGCAGCCTAGTAACATTAGAAATAGTAAGATATATAAGACGTAATAACTTTAGAAAGATCATTCAGCCTTCAACAGTTCTTTTTAGTTCTTTGCTTCAGTCAAGTTTCTAACCCAGCAACATGAGAGAAATCGTTCACATGCAAACTGGCCAATGTGGCAACCAGATCGGAGCTAAGGTAAGGAATGAAAATGCTGACCAAATAAAAATCTGACTTATCTATACACATAAAAAATACGGAAAAATTACCAACTCATTAAGGTGTTACCCTTTACCAATGTTACATAGTAACTACAAATCTTTGTTGAATTCTGCAAAAAACCATAGTTATTATATTTCTTTTCTAATTTCAGTTCTGGGAAGTGATCTCTGATGAACATGGTATTGACCCAACTGGAACTTACCACGGTGATTCAGATCTTCAGTTGGAGAGAATCAACGTTTATTATAATGAAGCTACTGGTGGTAAATATGTACCCAGAGCTGTTCTTGTCGACTTGGAACCTGGTACCATGGATTCTGTCCGATCAGGACCTTTTGGTCAGATCTTCCGTCCTGATAACTTTGTCTTTGGACAATCTGGTGCCGGTAATAACTGGGCTAAAGGTCATTATACAGAAGGGGCTGAATTGGTAGATTCTGTCCTTGATGTAGTCCGAAAGGAAGCTGAAAGCTGTGATTGTCTTCAAGGATTCCAGTTGACCCATTCTCTGGGTGGTGGAACTGGTTCTGGTATGGGAACTCTCCTGATCAGTAAAATCCGAGAAGAATATCCAGATAGGATCATGAACACCTTCTCTGTCTGTCCTTCACCAAAGGTAAGTTGTCTTCCAGATAAAGGTATAATAGTAACATAAGTAAACAATTCAACCAATAATAAGTCCAAGTTTAATGCCAATGAATGCAATAACTTTCCAGTAAGGCTCTCCAGGAACCGAAACTAGAGGTTCATTTTCTCATAATGTATTTACTTGTATTTTCAGGTATCTGATACAGTTGTTGAACCTTACAACGCCACCCTCTCAGTTCACCAACTGGTAGAAAATACAGATGAGACTTACTGTATTGATAATGAGGCTTTATACGATATCTGCTTCCGTACCCTCAAGCTGACCACACCCACATACGGTGATCTCAACCATCTGGTATCAGCCACCATGTCTGGAGTCACCACCTGTCTCCGATTCCCTGGTCAACTTAACGCTGACTTGAGGAAGTTGGCTGTCAACATGGTACCTTTCCCACGTCTTCATTTCTTTATGCCAGGATTTGCTCCTCTCACCTCTCGGGGTTCCCAGCAGTACCGAGCTCTGACTGTACCAGAACTTACTCAACAGATGTTTGATGCCAAGAACATGATGGCTGCCTGTGATCCCCGTCATGGTCGTTATCTGACAGTAGCTGCCATGTTCAGAGGTCGTATGTCCATGAAGGAGGTGGATGAACAGATGTTAAACGTTCAGAATAAGAACAGCAGCTATTTTGTTGAGTGGATCCCCAACAACGTTAAAACTGCTGTTTGTGACATTCCACCAAGAGGTCTGAAGATGTCTGGTACCTTTATTGGTAATACGACAGCAATCCAGGAACTGTTTAAACGAATCTCAGAACAGTTCACAGCCATGTTCAGAAGAAAGGCTTTCCTCCATTGGTATACTGGTGAAGGTATGGATGAGATGGAATTTACTGAAGCTGAATCCAACATGAATGATCTGGTATCTGAATATCAACAGTACCAGGATGCTACGGCTGAAGAGGAGGGAGAATTTGATGAAGAAGAAGGCGACCAAGAGGAAGGTTAAATCGTTTTACCTCTTCAGATATTTTGTTGTAGTATTATCTAAATTATTAAACACGTGTTTGTCATATATTGAGTACTTGATATACAGCTGAAAATTCTATAAATGAATATTTATTTAAATTTTTGTCAGTTTATGTTAAATGAAGTTGTGGAATATCTACAATTTGTCAATTCTTTTCGTGATCTACTGTGTCTTCAGCCTGATCTCTTAATGGTCCTACAATGAAATAGATGTCCAATAATCAGTCTTACTACGACCAAGCACATTAGCTTCGGCTATCCACGAATAATTGCAAGATGAAAATAGAAGGATAGGTTTGTCTGCAATTCAATACAGATATCCAACAGATATTTAAACGATTATATGTCTCTCACTAAAGAGTTGCAGTGTTGATCCTCTTCCATGTCACTTGATCTTAACTAGATACGTCATTCATTTGAAAAAAAAAACGTCTAGGATCCTGGGATAACAAGTTCAGCTTTGAAACACTAATATATAAACTTGTGCAAGATGGTGTAGTAATGTTAATAAAGCATTTTTCGTTAGTATAAAATCATAGAAATTTAAATTACAATTTGAGGGCAGAGGCATTGTTGTTCATTCACAACGTTCACAAGTGTGTACACAAATTCGTGCTCTGGTTTGTGTAACATAGGCCCAGTAAATACTATTCAATATCAGTTGATAACGTAATAAATATGCAGATTGTTATCTATCTAAATGCATAAAAGAAGGTACATTATTCACATGCATAATGAAATATATTACATGTATCTATAAACTAGAAATTTGATATGATAAAACTGGAAATATACCTTGTATTCCATCAATAATTGTCACGGTATGATTATCAGTGTGAATATTAATGACTTGTTCTGTTTAAATTCAAAGGACGACAATTGTAAGAAATGTGAGGTTTTCATCAATCATGGATAAGGAAGTATTTCATAATGAAAAGGAAGTATTTCATAGTTAAAAGGAAGTATTTCATAATGAAAAGGAAGTATTTCATAGTTAAAAGGAAGTATTTCATGATGAAAAGGAAGTATTTCATAATAAAAAGGGAGTATTTCATAATGAAAAGGAAGTATTTCATAAGGAAAAGGAAGTATTTCATAGTTAAAAGGAAGTATTTCATAATGAAAAGGAAGTATTTCATAATGAAAAGGAAGTATTTCATAATTAAAACGGGTATCAAAATGCAGATGCATATTGATATATATTTAAATGCATAGATGCCGTTTTGTCATTGAATAACTTTTGGAGACTTTGTAGATAGGTGTTGGTTGCTGACAACTAAGGTTACAGGTAGCCCAGACATGGTCATTCGATAGTACTATCAAAGGACACTGATAAAAGACTGGAGCATCTGCCGGTACCATCATTTGCATACAAGAGTATATGGCCATCATTTTCTATGTATTTCTATTTCTAGATTAAATCTATCCAGAAGAGCTGGAAATTAAGGACACTACCGACTCTAAGACTAGAGCGCCCTACTTGGATATGCTACTCGCAATTGTCAACATCCAAGAGCTTTGTGTCTGACAATATGACAAATGTGACGACTTTGATTCTCCTATTGTGAATTTTCCATTTATGTGCAGTAACATACCACAATCAGCAGCTTATGGAGTGTACATTTAACAACTCATCCGCTATGCTAGGGTGAGTTTTAATCTTGAAATTACAGGGTTACTTTGTTGTATCTCATGATGTTAACCTATATAGTAGTGGGGGGTATCGCGCGCAAAGAAAGTCATGCTTACTCTTTTCGAAACACTTGATAGTAATTCTCGTTTGTGGAATCCACTTACATACATTTATTGATCTCGACTGAGTCTTGCTTTAGACGAGATTCTTAGTTGATGAAATTGTTTTATATGTACGGATTTTTTATTAAGTTTATTAAATATTCAGATATATCTGGGATTGCAACTTACATTCATATGATGGTATATGTTATATTCTTCAACCAAGCTAAGATTTCGTATACAAGATAAATAAATAAAATAAACATTTAATAATTATAGATAATTTAGTCTTCAATATCCAAAATAAATACATAAAAATAAGTGAAGAAGCTGTATAAGAAGTCCAACATTTTAACCTTCCTCTTGGTCGCCTTCTTCTTCATCAAATTCTCCTTCCTCTTCAGCTGTAGCATCCTGGTACTGTTGATATTCAGATACCAGATCATTCATGTTGGATTCAGCTTCAGTAAATTCCATCTCATCCATACCTTCACCAGTATACCAATGGAGGAAAGCCTTTCTTCTAAACATAGCAGTGAACTGTTCTGAGATTCGTTTAAACAGTTCCTGGATGGCTGTCGTATTACCAATAAAGGTACCAGACATCTTCAGACCTCTTGGTGGAATGTCACAAACAGCAGTTTTAACGTTGTTGGGGATCCACTCAACAAAGTAGCTGCTGTTCTTATTCTGAACGTTTAACATCTGTTCATCCACCTCCTTCATGGACATACGACCTCTGAACATGGCAGCTACTGTCAGATAACGACCATGACGAGGATCACAGGCAGCCATCATGTTCTTGGCATCAAACATCTGTTGAGTAAGTTCTGGTACAGTCAGAGCTCGGTACTGCTGGGAACCCCGAGAGGTGAGAGGAGCGAATCCTGGCATAAAAAAATGTAGACGTGGGAAAGGTACCATGTTGACAGCCAGCTTTCTCAGATCAGCATTGAGTTGACCAGGGAATCGGAGACAGGTGGTGACTCCAGACATGGTGGCTGATACCAGATGGTTAAGATCACCGTATGTGGGTGTGGTCAGCTTGAGGGTACGGAAACAGATATCGTATAAAGCCTCATTATCAATACAGTAAGTCTCGTCTGTATTTTCTACCAGTTGATGAACTGAGAGGGTGGCGTTGTAAGGTTCAACAACTGTATCAGATACCTGAAAATACAAGTAAATACATTATGAGAAAATGAACCTCTAGTTTCGGTTCCTTGAAAGTTATTGCATTCATTGGCATCAAACTTGGACTTATTATTGGTTGAATTTACTTATGTTATTATTATACCTTTATCTGGAAGACAACTTACCTTTGGTGAAGGACAGACAGAGAAGGTGTTCATGATCCTATCTGGATATTCTTCTCGGATTTTACTGATCAGGAGAGTTCCCATACCAGAACCAGTTCCACCACCCAGAGAATGGGTCAACTGGAATCCTTGGAGGCAATCGCAGCTTTCAGCTTCTTTTCGGACTACATCAAGAACAGAATCTACCAATTCAGCCCCTTCTGTATAATGACCTTTAGCCCAGTTATTACCGGCACCAGATTGTCCAAAGACAAAGTTATCAGGACGGAAGATTTGGCCAAAGGGTCCTGATCTTACAGAATCCATGGTACCAGGTTCCAAGTCGACAAGAACAGCTCTAGGTACATATTTACCACCAGTAGCTTCATTATAATAAACGTTGATTCTCTCCAACTGAAGATCAGAATCACCGTGGTAAGTTCCAGTGGGGTCAATACCATGTTCATCAGAGATCACTTCCCAGAACTGTAATTGGAATAGAAATATATCAATTATGAATGGTACTTTGCAAAATACTAAAATTGTTCTCAAAAAATTCTAATATGCAGAACATGGTATCACATTTTTGATTTTGTATTTTTACCTTTACAAAACTTCTTCCAAGGATAGACTACATATTAGACGTGTTCGACAGCAAAACAAATTTGTAATTGTTACCTTAGCTCCGATCTGGTTGCCACATTGGCCAGTTTGCATGTGGACGATTTCTCTCATGTTGCTAGGTTAGAGACTTGACTGAAGCAAGGAACAAAAAATGAATTTGTGTTGTTGGCTGAATAATTTGATTATACATTTTCAATCTTATATACCCTACCTGAATCCTGTAACCATGGTCATTCATAGTCCGATCACTAACATGACTGGCTTGCCAAACAATAGCAATCTATAAATTCTATCACAATCAATTACTGAAGGACAAATAGTGTTAATCAGATTAAGTGGATTATACTTATCCGATTAAGACGTTATGTTTTTAACAGACTTCATTGTTACTAAGGCAAAACTAATCTAAAGTCTGGTTGAATTGGCTCGAGTAAAAGTTGAAAGGGCCATTGAATGATGTCAGGTGCTGACTTGGAAATAGCGTCTAGCCGTTTGGATGGAACAATAAATCGATACTCCGCGTGAAGAGTTATACCGCTGTTGTGGTAAAATTGCACACTGCATGGAGTTGCCTTTTTCCATAAGCCGTACCATCAAAATTTATTATAGATGATCAAATCGGACTCAAGCAATTATTGCCAAAGGTAGCGAAAACCGCGGGGATATTCCTGTCCACCAGTAAAGTCATCAGCCTGTGGTATACCATACAAATAGAATTGTGTCTCTCACAAATGACAAATTTCCGTGATAAATTATCCAGCTTTTATCGCGTATACTAATATCAAATATAATATGATAGACTTCTAATTAAAAACCTATAAGAGTTGTCCCCGAAGGAATGTTCCACAAGTTTCCAATTTCGTTCTATTTTACCGTATTTATTAACTCACTGTTGTTTATTGGACATTTCAGCAGTTCATTATCATAAATTCGGTTACAATTAGATAGTAACTGATACTCTTTTGGAAATTGGTCTACTCATGTTTCTTGAAACGGAGGTGGTTGATATATGGAACAACAATCTCAATAAATAAAGTTTTATGCAACGTTTCGACGTATTTCCTCCGTAGTCCTCAGAAGGTGGGTGATGTAGAGATAAATAGATAGACTTTGGAGTCACCATCTAAAATGTCTCAAAAACCAATGCACCAATTTGAATAAATAAATCTCAAAACCTACTGGCAAAAGCATATTGGAAGAGGCTAATTCACATCTCACAAGAGGAAGTATATCAATCATAAGTGAGTAAGTAGTTTATAATGAAAAGTGGTATCAGGTGTCTAGAAATGTAAGCTAAATATACTGACTGATGTAAATGAATGTAAATTGTTTCAATTATACAATAATAGATAGACTGAAGGGACAAGGGAATGTTTCTTTAATGATGGCACTATTTCCACTGCTCCAGCTTCTGTAGGTCAAACAGGTACAGACAAGTACAGTTTCATTCATTTCACTTTGCTTCTTCTGGAAATTAGTTTGAGATGTCCAATATCGAATTTTGCATCACCAACACAAGCGCTTATATTATATTTAGTGGCGAAATATCTGAGATTGCCCGAATTTCTAACCTAGTTGTAAGATTTTTGCCCGAAAAACTTGCTATCAGGGCTGCCCCCCCCTCCCCCCTCCCTTACATCCTTACATGCAAAACAATTTCGTTAACCACAAATCTCGTCCAAAGCAAAAACAAGATAGAGAGTAATAGATGTATAGTAGTAGACTCCTCCAAAGAAGAATTACATCAGATGTTTCATCAGGAGTAAGCATGGTCTGCTTCGCACCTAGATACTATGATAAATTTTGTTAGATTTTCAAAAAGGTGTAATTCTGGGAAGATGGAAGAAGATGCTATTGGTCAAAACCTAATAGAACATAATAACATAATGGTATATATTTATTTTATTACCTGTTACCATGACAATATAATGATTATAATTAATTTATTCACATATTCTCTCAAACACATGTGATTCACACCTGAAGGGAGATAATTAAGTTTAATTCTGAAAATAATAACAATTGTTGACATCCACGGACAGCACTCGAAGGGTCGTGGTTCATTATTTTCAGTTGGTTTCAAGGAGATGAAATGAAGTTGTATGTTCTAGAAGTGTTTTTCATGTCAGCTCTCCCGACCCTGCGTCGCTGACGAGGACACGGAGACTATCATTTATTTATAACCAGTCACCGGTAACCAAATGGCCCTTGGTTTCAACCCGGTACGAATAGCACCTTCAGATTTCTTAAACCTGGTTTCCCTTGTCCGTGATTGAGTTAAGAGTGATTATGTCCTGCGATTGGGACAATAAATCGATCCTGCGTCTGTTAAAAGCTGTGTTTTGTCTAAGATTTCTCGATTTGGAAAAAAAAGAGTACATTATAGATCAATGCCGTTGTCCTGGCTCCCTCGGCCCGGGATATATAGGGTTCAATTCAATGTTTACATCCCTTTCTTTCCTGTAGTTGCTCTAGACCTTGAGCATCGCTATTCACTGTATTTAAATAATAAACTAAGTACTAACGATCCGATCTGCAAAACGAAACTCGAAATGCAAAACAACATTTTGGCGAAACATTGGTAGCAGCTAACTTTCACAAGAGAAAGTATATCAAGTATAAGTGAGTAAGTATTTCATAAAGATATGTGGTATCAGGTGTCTAGAAGAGTAATGAACTTTCTTTACCCTTCAACTGCTCCAGATCTTGAAAGTGGAAAATAAGTGAAGAAACAGTGAATTATTGATATGTAAACCGTGTATTGGATAGATCGTGTTGAATGATAAATCTGGCGCTATGACACTTTGATTGTCACATTTTACTGTCCAATTCCAATTTTCTATACATTATTTATTTTATCAACTTTCTTAAAGGTCACGAGCTCTCACGACAGACTGAAATCCTTCTAGTAAAATTATTCTAGGTCAAGGCGATTCGGGAAACAGAAGCTCATGGGAGATTCGAACCGTAGGAATCCTTTCCTGATGAATAAAATGGCAACTGGTAATGATAGTTAATCTATCTCAATCCAATCTGTAACCAGTTGCGTATTAAGGGGGTGGACCATTTGGCAATGCCCCCTTCCCTCCGCCTGAGGCATTTATAGATACGCCCCAATCTGTAATGATGTTTTTAGAACAATGATTCCAGGTAAAATGGCAAAATACATCAACATTATAGACTGGCCATATAACATAAAGGTCTTCAATTATTGAACGTGTCCCATTAGAGCTATCTCATTTTAACTGTTATGAATATTTAAATAGAGTTTCTCTGATAATGGATGGAACATTTACCAACAAACAGTCTATCGCGAAAGTTCCGTCTATGCATAGCCACAACCCACGGAATTTATGTGAA
>NW_008709463.1:868768-971744 GCF_000327385.1 Lottia gigantea
GATCTTGTCTACCGTTATTTCCGGGTACCTTAAATATCATATGTTACCAAGTGACGATTTCTCGATGGCCTTTGAAATGTGGTGTTGCTAAATTATAACGATGAAAAGGAACAATATGGAATCAATAAAACATCAGTACCGTACACAAAATTTTATATTGCAATAAACGACCACAGAAAATTGTTAGTTTTATGTAGACAAACCATCGTGTTTCTAAAGATTTTTATAATACAAATGATGGTTTAAAATACGTGCTAATGGAAATACACGAAGTACGATCATTTTACAATAAAATAATTTGTAATGAAATTGTTTAATAAATACGTGCCTTATGAATAACACTAATGCAGAACATTCTATTAACTTAAGCCAACATGGAACAGGTGGAGGTGCTAGTGTTAGCAGATAGAACTAGTGTTTTTTGACATCAGGTACAGCTAGTGTTTTTTGAAACCATGTAGAGCTAGTGTTATTTGATAACAGGTAGAGCTAGTGTTTTTTGACATCAGGTAGAGCTAGTGTTTTTTGACATCAGGTACAGCTAGTGTTTTTTGAAACCATGTAGAGCTAGTGTTATTTGATAACAGGTAGAGCTAGTGTTTTTTGACATCAGGTAGAGTTAGTGTTATTTGGTATCAGGTAGAGCTAGTGTTATTTGATAACAGGTAGAGCTAGTGTTATTTGACATCAGGTAGAGCTAGTGTTATTTGGTATCAGGTAGAGCTAGTGTTATTTGATAACAGGTAGAGCTAGTGTTTTTTGGTATCAGGTAGAGCTAGTGTTTTTTGACATCAGGTAGAGCTAGTGTTTTTTGACATCAGGTAGAGTTAGTGTTATTTGGTATCAGGTAGAGCTAGTGTTATTTGATAACAGGTAGAGCTAGTGTTATTTGACATCAGGTAGAGCTAGTGTTTTTTGACATCAGGTAGAGCTAGTGTTTTTTGACATCAGGTAGAGCTAGTGTTTTTTGACATCGGGTAGAGCTAGTGTTTTTTGACATCAGGTAGAGCTAGTGTTATTTGATATCTGGATATACTGTTATCAGGCTGACCTGCACTCATTGATGAAAAATAAGGGATACTTTAAGGGCTAAATACATACGTCGGCTGTGTGTAGAATATACCAAGACAAATCAACGAGTATTCAAATTTAATCAGACATATTACAAATTACAAGACAGGCTTTATTTAGTTATTCATTTGATTGTCTGTAGATAGTGATGGTGGAACGGGAATCATGTTGGTCTAGAGGAACTAAAACAGTGTTGTTACAAGGGCCCTTATCTCTGGTTTAGTTGACAAGAGCTTTCCTCATGCAATTCAGATGTATTTGGATATACACCCCAGGACAGCTAACCTTTCTAGAGATTTTCAAAAAGAAGACACCCATCAATCTTTTCTAGAAATCTCCACAGAAGCTGACCTCTAGTTCGCTACGGAATTGGTTTACCTCTTGTACTCCTCCCGGCTTCTCTATGAGAGCTCATTTGTGTATAATTATGTGTCTTATAAAATAAAATTTAGCAGGGTCTTTTCAAAGATTTTTGGAAATATGGCTCTCAAAATTATCGTTTTTTGCAAGTCCAAACTTTTCAAAATATGCTGCCATAACGTTCCTGAAACACAGCTTTAAGATTTAACAACCTGTGCTGAAAGTTCACTGTCTTAGATCACTTCCTGCAATGTTCATTGTCTAAAAAATCATGGTCATATGTTCACCCTGGATCTCACATGATTTCAGCCAATATTTTGGGTCCAATCATGAGGTTTCCACCAATCTGAAAATTCTAAAACTCGGATTCTTTGTTCATCAAAACTTTCTTTAGGAGGATTTTTCCACAGTCTATGACTAGCATCAATCATTCCTCCAACAATTTCCTGTAAACAAACGATTTCCATAATCAACAGCAGTAACTCATGGGTGGTTTTACAAGTTTGCACAAGCAAAACAATTCCAGTAACCAAAAAAATGAAAAAATCAAGAGCAGTAATTGTACAGCAATCCACTCCTCAATCAAATAGTACGACCAGGTGTTTCGAAAAGAGTAAGCATTAAGCTGTTATTCAAGTATTCTTTCAGATTTTCGCTCAAATAAATGTTGATGATATTCAATAACCCAAAATCCTTTGAAATTAGGGGTAATAACTCAGGTTGTATATACACCTTTCCAGCTGGTATACAAGTTACCTTTCAGCCTTTATAATCAAGAGCAATATTTAAGTAGTATATGTTATATATCATATAGTTTATCATTCCAGCCGATGGAAATGGAGGCTATCTATTTGTTAACTTACCCGTCCAAAATAAGTAGGGAACCTGTGTTCATCTTCGATCACATGAGCAAAACCCCCTTGAAGTCCAAAATCAACAGCAAAGTATGGAAAACCTTTGGGTACCTAAAACATCATACAAAAATTAAAATATTCCATCAAGCAGCTGAAAGCATGTCTCAACCTCCACATCACTCTTAAAACAAAATGAAAATTCTAGAGACTGTTTTTGGTAAAGGGAAGATGAAAGACTTTATGTGGGTTCTCTAGAAATTGTTTACTTACTGAATGTCTAATATCCTTTTTACTCAAATCTACCAGCTTTTTATTTTGTGCCCATTCTGTCTCAGTATCTTGAATAGCTTTCTGAAAATAAATACCCAAAACTGGATAAAATGCGATTGGGCAGAGGGAGAGTCCATTAGGTACACTCTGCATGCTGCACCCAGGATGTCAGGGATGTAGTAGAACAATTATGGCTGAAATCTTGTAATGAGTTGAGAAGAGTGCAGCTGTCTTCAGGGTTTTTGTAAGGGTTAATTTAAAGGTTTGGAACATTTCTTTATTGTATTAAACAAAAGATATATGGATGACGGTTTCTCACTAATTACATGTCTTGAGATGTCCTTTAATTTATGATCTCACATTGGTCAGAAATTAAACAACAGTATGCTTATATTACAAACATTGTTCGCATAGTAGGAACTAGGTTCATGTTAAATTGGGTTTTCTAATTCTTGAATACTATGCATTTGAAAGAACCCACAATAGAGATGGGAAAAGTGTGTGCTAATGTTGCTGTTCTGGTAGAATTCCCTCATTGTATAGAGCAAATCTTGGTTGATGTATGGAAGGCTTTTTAGGTTACTTTACTAAATAATTTAGTATATAACAATATTTAGACAAAAGATAAAATCAACTAAACAAATGGTAAAGATCATTACTAAATAATTTAGAACCATCAATAAAAATTACTAAATAGACAATATCAGTGAAAACCAATAAGTTAGTAACCTAGAAAAACAGTCAAATATTCTACTCAAGCACCGTCTGGTCCTTGACAACCTGACATCATCAATTTCACCTCCCAAACTAGAGAGCTAATTTAAGTATACTCTCTAACCAAAAGACAAATACATGAAAATTACTATGACAACAAATCAATACTTCAAATTAAATAAGACTAGACAGATTTTCTTCGAACAATCGAGTGGCAGATACAAACCTCAAGTGTTGAATTAAAATTCTAAAGAAAAACTAGACATGAGAGGAATCTTGCTTATAAACAGATTTCAATGACACTTTTAGTCTGTATTTTTTTCAAACAAACTGATAAGAATACACTTACTGATAGAATTCAATTGGAAATTACTTATTTTTATTTTTCTTCAGCTAGATTCGAAAAGGCTGTTATTCCTTGCAACAACTTTTCTCAGCAAATTCAGACACAAAATTTTATTAATTTAGAAGTTAAAATAAAATTGAAATCTAGATGAAATTTGCCTCTGTAATGAACTTAGGCAAGATTTAGAAAAAGATTTTGAAAAATCAATTATGTCTAGCAACAAAATAAGATGATAAGATCTATATGAAATTAGTCTCCGAAAAAAACTGAAGGCAAGTTTTTCGAGAAATCTGTTATGACATAAAAGTGAAAATTAAATGGATATCTAGTTGATTCATTCTCTGTTTTTTCTGTGGACTGGGACACACTTAATTCAAGATGACAATATTTTAATTTCTGATGAAACTTTATACTTTTCTGTGATAAAAACCTGCACCAAGCTGTCTAGACGTTAAAAATCCTCAGGAAGTAAGCCAGACATAAAAGTTTTTATTAGTTCAAGAGAGATCCAGGCTAACTCTGTTGACCAGGATGTAGCCATTTAAATATTTGTTTTACCAGTTCATAGAGATATTTGTAAGCAAACAGACATTTGCACTAAGATGTCCTGAGGTCTTAACTTTTGACATAGTTTTCAGGATATCCTAGCACAAAGATCTTTTCGAGTATTTGTGACAAGAAATTCATATTTTAATTCTGTAGAATGTTGCGGGAAGCTGATATTTTATACCAAATTTTAGATGACTTTATACCTTGAATTGATAAGAATATCCCACATGAATTTTACTTCTACTTCCATATTTGTGTGATTTTGAGCAACACGGGTCTGGCTTTAGGCAGGGTATGCTTATTTTAGTAGTGCTTTATAGTCTGGCATAAAATGATTGCATGCAAAACCTAAGAAAAGATTACGAAATAGAAAGGATTTATAGGGGAGTGGGGGTCTAGGGTATCTTGGGGGAGGGGAAACCTTGAAGGATGTAACAATGAGCTACAGATTAACAGATAATCCTTACCTTGAAATATATAGGAGCTAAATCACCAACTTCCCTTTCCAGAGGTACACACTCAATATAAGTATGGGGGTGTCTCTTTAAATACATGCTTGTCTCCATAAATACTGTATCTTCATCATCCTTTTCTCTGAACAGTTTGGCTAACGTCTTACGGAAGAGCTGAATAGAAAAAGTTTTGGAATCATTTGACCACTAAAATTGCGATGAAGTCAATAATAAATATTCTAGACACCTGATACCACTTTTCATTATGAAATACTTACTCTCTTATGATTGATATACCTCCTCTTGTGAAAAGTTCATTAGATGCTACAATGGTTATTTTGAAGTTTGAGTTTTTGGATTTGATAATGAGAATTCAAGTCAGAAAGTGGTGAAGTTATGGTCTTATCGAATAATGATAACAATCAGCAATGAACCACATACCTGCATCTCCTGCCACACATCTTCATCTATTGCTGTACAGGAAGTGGAGTGAATCATGGGAACAATCAGACAATGTCCTACTGTTAATGGTTTATGGTGAGGAAGACATAGATAGGACTAAAAACAGAAAATAACCATGGGACTTGCTCTCAAAAACTTTATTTGGGTAACATTAAGATGTTAAGAAATACAGTAATTTGATTGGATAATAAGCAATTTTAGTGAGTGACCAATCAGATGACTGGACCATTAATATCATCATTTTTTGAGAATAAGGCCCTTGACTAAAAGTGAAAGTTGTTACAAACGGGGCTGTCTGCAGCGAATAAATTGAAAATCTGTGAAAATGGTCACTTTGGAGCACCAAAACAACAAAAGAATTCTGAAAGTTTCTGCTGTGGCATTTTTTTGGGGAGGCATTTGATCTGCTTTTGCACAACATTCTAACGTTTATAAGAACTCCACAAATCAATGCCTTCAACTGCAAAAGTCACAAAGAATTCTGAGGAAACGTAAGGGAAAGTAAT
Organism: Lottia gigantea; assembly: GCF_000327385.1. Lineage (NCBI taxonomy): Eukaryota > Metazoa > Mollusca > Gastropoda > Lottiidae > Lottia > Lottia gigantea. The sequence continues at coordinate 874,353 of NW_008709463.1, forward strand.
CCAGCTCATTACAAAAATTCAGACCACATTGATATAACATAATAATTATTATACTGATATTACCTTTTGACCAATGGCTATAATCAGATGTTTTGGTACTTTATCAAAACAGAATTGACATTTACTCATTGCTGATGCCATCTTCTGATGCTCTGGAGAATGAAATCAAATGATTAAAATTGAATTGAATGTTTTATGTTCTACTTTTCTGCAACTTATTGGGCTAATGAAGATGGACGACGCCATGCAGTGTGCAATGAGAGAAATTTTACCAAGAAAGCAGCATTTGCCTGAAATTTTGAAATGTTAATGTTAATTTAGAATACAGAGTTGAAGAGTTGGAAAGCAGTTTTCACAATAAATGGAACGCTAAGATGAAAGGAACTTACCCATGATGGCTCGTGATCGATCTTTCTCTTCCAACTTGGATTCTGATTGTTGCCGAGCTGCTTTACTTATAAACATATCATCTACTTGATAATCATCATCAGTCTTTTCTACACTCTATAATTCAAAACAAAAGACTATGTTATCATTTGCCAATCACTGGTTTTGCAATGATGAGGCATTGGAAAGAAACTACACCATACATTAAAATCAGTAGAATATATAGCTTTTATGGCCAAAAATATACAGAACCACAACAGAAAGGAAAATATAAAACATACCCTTCCAGCTAGTCTAGCAAACATAGCATTCTGATCTTCTGCTGTTCCCATTTTTTCTCTCTCTACCATTGTCTTCAGGTCTAGTTTATCATCATCATCAAAATAACGCTGTCTATCTCCGTCTTCATGAGTAGCAATCTATCGAAAGAAAACATTGAAACTAACTGCTGTACAAATTTCTATTAGGTATCTATATATCTGTAATGTCATGATGTTTGGCAAAAGAGAGGTCAACTGTGTCATTTTACCAACAGTTTTACTTTTTCACTAATTATATTTACTCTGCCCGACACCTCTTCATCATGATATACTTACTCACTTGAAAAATGTCCGGTTGACAAAAAAAAAATCAAAAGCCCTGGAATGCACATTACCTTCTTTTGTCTCTTTCGTCCTTTCTTGGGTTCTTTACGATGTTTGGGTTCAGAAAGTGGTATAACAATACCAGATTTGGTTGTTCTTGTCAACAAAACTTCATCATCAGCATCAGCATCAGCAGATTTGGGAGGTGGTGGTGGGGCATTCTTTCTGGCTTCTCTGGCTGCTTCTAACTTAGCTTTCAACTCATTGGCTTGAGCCTGAAAGGGTATTTCAATAAAGATGTCATTTCATTTCAATGTATTTGAATAAGCAGCAATTCAGGTTTTGCAACACTTGTTTGTTCCTTAAATTTGGAAGACCACTGAACACTTATTCCTGATGTAAACAACATTGACTTTTAAACTGCCCTTTTCCGCTTTGACTCCTCAAAATTTGAATCCTTATGAACACAAGTCTAAGGCACCTGAAGTCTGTATTTTGAGTATGGGATTGACCAAGCCTTTTCCCCTAATAAGCTTACCTCATTGCCCATGATTTCAGCTTTGAGTATTTTAGCAGCCAGAGCGTTCATTTCACCTTCAGTCAGTACAGGAGGTGGTGGGACAGGAGGATCTTCTTCCGACTTTGACTCAGCACTAGATTCACTGCTTGAACTCGAGTCTTCTGAAGTAAAAATGGAAAATGGTGGACTTAGCTTTGTCGGAGAAACAGTTGCTTTGTAGCCTTAAATACTCTAAAAGAGTAACCATGCCCTGCATGACCTTGTACAACTGTGTAGCTAAAATCAAACAAAACATTGTGGAAGGAAGGTCAAATGCTTCTCCATTGACAACAAAAATGACTCAGAAATCACCTACCACTAGAAGAACTTTTGCTTCTCTTTCTACTTTCACTTTTCTCAGGTGATTTCTGACTGGGTGATGAAGATGGTCTAGGCTTGCTCTTCAAGTCTTCAGCTTCTGGTTTTACTTCTTCTGCAGTTTTCTTCTTCCATCTTGGAGTGTTGCTTTCTTTACTCCGATCATCTCTCCTGGAACGTTCATGCCTATAGTCAGTTGATCTGGATCTATGTGACCTTGATCTTTCAGGTGAAGGTCGTTTGAATCTCCTCTCAGATGATCGTGACCTTGACCTTCTAGATCTTGGATCTTCAGGAGAAGGTCGTCTAAATTTCCTTCTCTCAGATGATCGTGACCTTGACCTTCTAGATCGTGAATCATCAGGTGAAGGTCGCTTAAACCTTCTTTTCTCAGTAGATCTTGACCTTGACCTTCTGGATTTTGAACCTTCTGGTGATGGTCGTTTGAGCTTTCTCCTTTCAGATGGTGACCTTGACCTTTTGGATTTTGAATCTTCAGGTGACGGTCGTCTGAATCTTGGACGATCAGGTGATCTTTTTGCTCTTCTCTCATCTTCTGGTGATAGTCGTTTGAACTTTCTCTTATCAGACGGTGACCTTGACCTCTGTCCACTTCTGTCATCATTTCTGGAAGATGGTCGCTGAAATTGTGACCGTCTGTCATCTCTCTCGGGTTTGCGATATGATGATGAGGTTTTGCCTGCTGCTTTTTCAGCATCAGCGATCTTTTTCTCTATAATTTTTAATGACTGAAAAATTTAAAGCAAAAATTTGATTGCCAGAAACAACGAACAGGATTATACACCTCAAATATTGATATAGAGCAGTGAAAAATTAAACAAACTATTTACAAGTAGTATCTTGAAAAATAAAGAAACAACCCAAAAAAGACTCAAAGAATAAAGACACTTACACCCCATCTTTCAGCAGCCAGCTCTTCAAAACTCTTTCCTTCTGTTCTAGCCTGTTCCTTGCATCTTAAATAAGACTGTTTTAACCATGTTAGACCACCGTCCCCTATTTCTGACAGGGATTTCTTCTTCCCTTCTTTGTTTTCACTGGGTAAACCCACTCCCCCATCTTTCCAATATGGATTCAATTCTCTTGCATGTTGACCCATCTGTAAAAATATAGGTAATTATTTGTTTGAAATACAAGCCTCAAAAACATTGGCTGTAGTGATTTTTCAATAGTTGAAATATTGACCTTGAAACTTGACAAATAGCCTCAGCCTAATATTCACTCAAAAAAGACCATTAATTGAATTAAACCCCAAGCGTTTAACTTGCTCAAAGCAAATGAAGATGCAGATATTTGACATAAATATATAATTGCTCAGCAAGTGAAATGGAAGAAGATTCACCTGTTCAATAACACTTTCTTTCTTTTCTTCTTTGTCTTCTTCAACTTTCTTTCTGTCTCTAATTTCTTGCCTGGAAGTCAGTGGCAGGAAGTCTAATGGTGCTTCCATCCAACTTTCTCTCTAGAATAATGCATAACATACATCAGCATTTTTCAGTTCTTTATATTTTTAGTGTAAAGAGAGGTTCAAAAAGTCAAACAGCATTTTCTAACTTTTTTAAAATAAAATATTTTATTGTAAAGCTCATCTGGGTACTAATGTGAAAGATGTGCAACAGGTCAGCTTATAGAAATACATCTTAATTATCATAATACTGGGTTGTCAAGTTATTCTTTATGCTAATTAACATAATACTGGGTTGTCAAGTTATTCATTATGCTAATTAACATAATACTGGGTTGTCAAGTTATTCATTATGCTAATTAACATAATACTGGGTTGTCAAGTTATTCATTATGCTAATTAACATAATACTGGGTTGTCAAGTTATTCATTATGCTAATTATCATAATACTGGGTTGTCAAGTTATTCATTATGCTAATTATCATAATACTGGGTTGTCAAGTTATTCATTATGCTAATTAACATAATACTGGGTTGTCAAGTTATTCATTATGCTAATTATCATAATACTGGGTTGTCAAGTTATTCATTATGCTAATTAACATAATACTGGGTTGTCAAGTTATTCATTATGCTAATTAACATAATACTGGGTTGTCAAGTTATTCATTATGCTAATTATCATAATACTGGGTTGTCAAGTTATTCATTATGCTAATTAACATAATACTGGGTTGTCAAGTTATTCATTATGCTAATTATCATAATACTGGGTTGTCAAGTTATTCATTATGCTAATTAACATAATACTGGGTTGTCAAGTTATTCATTATGCTAATTAACATAATACTGGGTTGTCAAGTTATTCATTATGCTAATTAACATACCTGAGGCATGGTAGGACCTTGAACAACAGGTGCTTTCTCATCCTGGGAATTAAAATCTTTAGTATCAGCACCAGCTTCAACCCATTCCTCTTCAGAACCACAAGAAGAATCCTTCGCTTTTTTCTTTTTTTTCTTCTTCTTTTTCTCTTTCTTTAATTTCTTCTTTTTACTACTAATTTCCTGAATGCAGACAATTTTTTAGATTTGAAATTTTAATATTTTTTATCAACCTTAAAGCACTTGCCAAGGTCATCCAATAAAAACTAACTTTTAAAAGATCACGTGAAACGTTCAATTGCTACCAATGTTTGCCAATATGTTGATTTGGATTTCAAGTTGGTTTTGAGATTCTGATTGCTAATAGGCTATTTTGTTTATTCAAGCCTACCTGAGTTTCTTTCGTAATTCTGGAATCAACTGATGGTAACATCCATTTATCTTCACCTCGTAGTCTGGCTTCCTCTTTCTTTTTCTCTTCTATATCATACTGTTTCTTTGCCTATGACATTGTAAATATTTCTAACTGAGGGTAAGCTACTGGTAAGAAAGCCTGAGTTTTGAGTGTTTATTGATCACGGCTGAAAGGTCCTCTTAAACAAAACTATTTATAGGTGAATACATTCAGTAGGGCCTACAGTTTGTATTGAGTATTAGAAATTCTTTGTTTTTCCTTGTGGCTTGTGTAAATTTTATCTTACATTAGGTGAGATACATCTCAGAGTTTTTCTGCAAAAACAAACATCCAATTCTTACTGATTCATACTGATCTCCAGCCTCGGGGTATGGTAGTCTTACTTGATTTGACAATTTGTGGCTATTCTACTAAATGACACATAAACAAAAGATATCGTGGGTCTTCTTGCGGTAGTTTAATTCACATTCGTATTTGAAAAATAAAGGTTAGATCTACTTACTTTATCTAGTACATTTTGTCTGGCATCTCTCAGATCTTGACGCCTTTCTTCCAGCAAATTGGAACTTTCAAACCTGATTCCGCTTGTCATTTTAGTAACGATTACAAAATCTGCTAAGAAATTTCATAGTAAAAATGTAAACAAAATATCGTGAATCAAATGAAAGTAGAATTTCCGTTTCCGGAATAGCACGCGAGACAAATTGACCATGAGACATATCGCCATTTTCTATTTTCCACTCACCAAATCGACCGAGTTATTGATTATGGCTTAGATATCTATAACAAAGGTTCCAAAACCCCACCCAATTTCAAAGGGATGTAGAGTATAAGCTAAACAATTAGTATTTGTTGGACAAAATCATGACCTTCGCTGACCTTTTAAATGTGAACTTTTAAAACTCATCGGTTAAAGGGATGATGGTTTGGGAAATTCAATAGCCCTTTGGTACAAATAGTGCCTAGCCTACGATGCCAAAAGAGCTAAATTGGAAGTGTCATGGCGCATTAGCTGTAGAAAAGTTGGAAGATAGTCAATTTCATTTGCTGTAGACACATGTAAAAATTCTAGTTCATGAAATTTGCACCGAATCAACATATCAGGCCTATAATAATATCACTTTCTTACCAAGTAGATGAAGATAACGCAAAACGCCTACTCAAACTTTTATACACGTACATGTAGTAAGCCAACAACAAACTGAGTACAATATTTCAGGCTATGTGAACACTGTGTTATTGTTCTGTAGATCAAAATTTATAGGTCTTCAATGGGAGAGTGAAAAATTGTCAGTTTACATGCTCGTCATAAAGTGAAGAAAAAGCCTACTCTGAGGGTCAAAATGGTTTTCTAAATCTTGAGCCCATCTTCCATCACGTCCGTGGAACGATAACTTGGGCCAGCTTAACGTATTTTTTTCAAGGATTGTATGCGATTTTCGAACAATTCCATTACATTTTCAAGAATATTTACATATATTCAAGACCCAAATCAGTCCCTGAAAATGACCAACCTGTCACTGAATTAGGATTGAATTTGATCTTCTTTCCACATAATTATGCACGTAATTGTTGAAGAATGAGAAATAAGAATGTTGGTGAGATATTTTGAAATATTTAAACAAGATGGTATGACGCAATGTATAGAATTTAACCAAATATAAGCACTCTAAATTCAACGGCTTTTTGAATTTATTTTTCACAAAAATTTTCATTTTTCTCATGTTTTTGGTAAAATGTTTACTAAATAAATATTGAGAATAGAATTTAATATTTGAGCCTTTTTTAAAACACCGAAATTCGATTGAAAAATTGACTATCCTAATTGACTATCCTAATTTCCTCTGTCAACATTAAACAATAACAAAGAATATGGGAAACCCGTTTTTTTCTTGAGAGGAACCGCCCTTATCAAATACAGCTACGATTGGGAAATAATAAAATTAGATATAAGTAAAAGGTAAAGACAGTGCAGTATCAGTAACGAGTAATTCCAGTTATAATATATCAAAATGAAGTGTGGATTAGCTGTTTTACTTTTTTCTTGTGAGTATTTCCAACTACATATTTTATACATTGGCCTGATAAATTTATCATCATTATCAATTTTATTATCATTATCATTATCAACTACCACCATTCATGATCATTATCCAGTCTCCTAATTATCATTATTGACATCATCATCATCATCATCATCATCATCATCAAAACTTAAATGATTTTGAATTGTCTGTTTTATTGTAAGTAACAATCCTCGGAATAAGAATTGGAATGATTAAACTTTGAAAACTCTATCCAAAGGCCCAAAATAACATTTTTGTGGAAAAATGCAATGAATAAACCAAGTACTAACAATCCAAACCCCAAAACGAAACCCGAAATCCAAGACAACATACTGGCGAAACATTGGTAGCAATTAATGAGGAAGTCATTATCATTCTATCGGCCTTTTAAAAAAATGGCGATGGTCCCTCCCAATCCAAAGCTCTGTCTTAGTTGTGTTTACTATTTATTTTTATAGTAGGTTTAATATACCTGATTCCAACAAGTAGAGCATTATGTACCCGATCTGTTCTCTTTAACTGTAATATGAAACTAAATCAGGCTAAAGCAAGAGGTATTTCTTCACATTCTCATGCTTGTAGGTAAGTGTCCTTTGTCGATAAAATAGTTTGCTAAAGCAAAAAAAATCGGCATTAGCCTAATCCTTGTGTATTTGCAGTTGATTAAAGGGAAACGAGTTTGAATAGTTGAATAGCCTTCAGACGTACTAAAACTGCACGAAAATCGTCTTATCCCTTCAAATATACTTAAAATAGGAATTAACTCTATTACTAAATAGTTTTATTCCTTATATGGCAGAGTCTCATGAAAAATCGATTGTGGGCAAACATGGATTTGAAGGCACAAATTTCGGCGGTGTGATAAAGTTAGCTTGTTTACATGACCATCATTTCTATTTTACCTAAACCGCGGTTAGTCAGATATAAATTAGTTTAATACGGGTTAATAAGACCATGCCATAACCCGTATTCGGGAAACAATGCCTTAGTCCTTACTAGTACTACACAAGGTGAAAGTGATACTTTAAAATTCAGTGTACACCTGATTCATAAAGAAAATTACAGGTACAACTGAGTTTTCAGGTGATCAATAACAACTCTTCCCTTTTCATATTGATATATTACTCTGTACTTTCAGAATACTAGACAGTTATATGGACTGTATCAAATCATGTGTTAACGACCAACTGCGCAAAATTGCTTACGATAGGTTTGCAAGATATGGTGTCCATTGCGGTAAGTAGTAAAATAATGAATTCAATAAAACTGTAATGTATTACCTTTCAACCACCATAACCAGTAGCCTGGCACATGTCGTCGTTTCTTTGAATAAGGTGTGGCTGAAGTCAGCCAATAAGATCGTGCGTTGCATGGACATCTCTAACAATTTTATGAATCATTGTTAATAAGGTTTTATTTTTTCTCACATTTTTTTCTTTATCATTTTTATTTTCGTGAGGAATGAGTAAATATCAATCAACTCTCGAAAATAACCCCATAGAATATAGATGAAGTTTATAGTGGGTATAAACAAACACCTATACATTATCTGATGGCTTTGCTGAGAAGGTCAACCATTAACCAAGGGAGGAACGAGGGGGGAGGGGGGGGGGCGTTGTCATAACCCAGAAAAATGTGATTAGACCATCCAAACAATCCCGAGCTCTGATGGGTTCATCTTAGTTGTTAAGACAACCCTAAGGTTTTCGGTACCCTTGATATATTAGTGTTGGTGGTTTAGACGAATTCTTGTTTTCTGTATTTCAGGATCATCTATGGTAACTATGAGTGGAGCCCTGGGAATTCTTACAGTTTTGACGGCAATAAAGAATTACTTTTAACATCCTTTGAATTTCTTAATTTCACTCAGACCAAATAATTAAAATCGCGAAATTTGCAGCCCAATTCATTAGTTTTATAGACAGCCAGGCATATTTGGATATTTGGATACAGCATGTTGGATTCAGGGATTTAATTAAAAGAAAAAATTTTTTCCATTAATTTGTCTCTTTATATAGCAACATATATACACCAAGTCCGGACAACCAACGCATCATAGCTGTGTTATGGAGATGTTTTTTCAGAGTCTGACAAGGAGAAGCTACATTATATGACCATACATGTAACAAAGCATGCATATTGAACACATGCTAAACTAAATATAGAGATGATGAAATACATCAAAGTAACAAAATGTTACAATGTTTTGACAACCGGAAGAACTTAACAATATTATCCAGTAGTATCTTTAATGTATACAATAATAAAATCTAATGTAAAAGGGCAATGTGTCATGTTCACTTCAATACATAATACAGTTTCTACTTATTTCAACGTAAGCCTATATACTTTGGTGGTAATATTCTAAGAAACGTAGAATGTGGACAATTATGTTTCTCTTCTCAAAGACCAAATGAGTCAAATAATTGACGCCACTTTTCCTTGTGAAACGCTGTGGGTTTTTGTAATATTTTTCTTATCAAAATATAACTTTTGTGATCAGTTACCTCCCTTGAACATGAACTGTAAATATTTCATTCAAACATTTTCACCAGTTACCTCCCTTGAACTTTTTTTGATTCAACCTCTGTCTAGATTGGTTATTGAAAGAAGTTCAGTATAACTTGACTGTCTCACAACAAAATGTACTCACTCCTTCTCTGCTACAACAAGTTGCAAATGGTGATTGTCGACACCAATGTCTCATTGATCCAATAATCAGCAATAGGAGCTTCTGCAGAGCTTATACTCAACAAGGAGCAATGCAAACAGCTAGCCAGTACCCTTAACCAACACACCCCACCCACCATTTTTAGCGGTTGGTTAACAGTTGGACAACGGACGTGGGTACTTAATTGACAGAAGAGACACAAAAATCCCAAAATACACTTTTATTTATCAAATCATATAAAATATATAAAAATCAAGACACATATTAGTAATAATACACATCTTTTAAAATATGACAGCATGGTAGCACGAGATTTGAAAACCTTGTTGTATTAACACTATAAAGGACGAAAAAAGATATAATTTTCAAAGTTTTCGGAAAAAGAAGTAAATTTTAAAACCATGAAATTAATTTAGCAAATAAAAACAGAATATTGTGATTTAGTAGAATTTCAGGAGTGAAAAAGAATCGATTCGAGAACGGAAGGAAAACTAAAATCAGTACTTGGTGTCGCTAGAGGCAGAGTATGCTTACCCTTCCAGACACCTGTTAAAACTCTCCTGTTGAAGTCATTTTCAAGACATTAACAAATATGAAGATGTTGATAAAGCGAGCATATAGATATTGAAACGTCACAATTGTTATCGTGTACATCATCCGTAAAGCTATAAGATATAAACTGTCAAAGGTGAAAAAAGTTTGCATCGTTTGCAATGGTCACAACCACAAACAGCAAGAAATAAACCACATCCTTAATAGTAGTATTGGTTCTTCTTGTAGGATGGTTGCTTGTATCCATTGTAGTTGTTGTTGTAGTATGGTTTGTAGCTGTTGTCGTAGCTGTTGTAAGAAGGATAACCGTAATCGTAACCTTTGTTGTTGTATCGTTTGTTGTAAGAAGGACCGTTGTATCCTTTGTTGTAGGAAGGACCGTTGTATCCTTTGTTGTAGGAAGGACCGTTGTATCCTTTGTTGTAGGAAGGACCGTTGTATCCTTTGTTGTAAGAAGGACCATTGTATCCTTTGTTGTAAGAAGGACCGTTGTATCCTTTGTTGTAAGAAGGACCGTTGTTGTATCCGTTGTAATCACCATAGTAAGGACCAGCGACAACTCCGACTCGGGCGGCCCCAACTAAACCATGGCCGAGGACTCCACCAACAACTTTTCCAGCGCCAACGAGACCGTGTCCGAAACCGTGTCCAGCTCCGACCAAACCATGTCCTAAACCGTGTCCAGCTCCGATCAAACCATGTCCGACGATTCCAACTTTACCAACACCAGCGAGTCCGTGTCCAATACCATGACCAAGAACACCACCAACGGCTTTACCAGCTCCGATAAGACCATGACCATAACCGTGTCCGGCTCCATGACCGATACCGTTTCCAATAATTCCGACTTTACCAGCTCCGATGAGACCGTTTCCGTAACCGTAACCATGACCGGCATCGGAGTGTGCGATTCCGTGTCCAAGATGATCTCCGACGATTCCTTGGTTAAGACCGTGTTTAAGACCATTATCATAGATTCCATGACCGAAACCATTTCCAGCAAGTCCATGACCAAGTCCATGACCGATACTATGACCACCAATCACTCCAACTTTACCATGACCGAAACCATCATTGTGGTATTGGGCAGCAGCCAATGTAACGAAAAGGGCGACGACAGCGAAAACCTGAAAATGAAAAAATGAAGGAAAACATTGAATATTTGACAATAATCCAAATTGTAGCAAGGGCGATAAATTATGGACATTCTAGAACGAAACACATTTGAATTTTGGAGGTTCACGAAGGTTGATCGAGCGCATTGTGAGCCGATGAACTCAATTCACCGTACAACCATTGCGATTAAACAGATAGATTCAAAGGGGCGATATCAGTTGCGAGCAGAAATTGCTTTTGGAAGCGCCAATTATTACTCTGAATGCAATCGACACCAAATCAAATTTGCTGGGTTGCTAGAGGATACCATGAGGCTATCCTCGAAAGCAATGTTTCTTATATCAGAAGATTCGAACCCATAGCACCCCATTGCCTATCAGGCGACAATATAACTCGCCAGCTATATGTGTGGTAATGATACATACGATAGGTCTATTCGAAGAAGAAGAGTCGCTTCGTACTATTTGTTACAAACAATAGAGTCAACAACAAAGGCAACATTGTGGTATACGAGGAGTCGATACGAACCAGAAGAGTAGCTTCGTACCATTTGTGACGAAGTAGTTGCATAAACTGAGTATCTTAATCTTACTAACCTGCATGCTGATGAACTGAGGACGAATCTTTCTTAAGATGTTGATTGCTTGGTAAGACGAGATCGATTGATGATTAACCCTATCAAGTCCAGGGATATATATACCCCGAAAGGGTTAACTATAAAATTTTATGAGATTTTAAATAGCGTCTACAATCACCCCGCTACTATGGCGTTTAATGAGTAACTGTGGCTCGTTTAACTTTAATTATAAAGAAAGTTTTCATAACTTGCTTTGTGTTGTGGGGAAGGGGCCATTAAAACGTCATAAAAGTGTTTCACTGAATACCTCGTCACTGCAGGGAGTGCTTACTTTAATGCAGAAATTAATAAAGCAATAAAATGATTTATTAAAATTATTGTGCAGTAATATTTCATAGTTTCTTACTAGCTAACCCCTTGAAATTTCAAACTTTAAATGTATTAGGCATCTATTTTTTTATTTCTGGGAACCCAAGGGAATATAACACACTTTGTTTTATAACAAACCACATAACACAATTTACATGGCATAAGTCATTTTTTTTTCTTCATTTTTTCATTATTTTGCGTTGCTTTAAAGACGAAGGAATTAATCATTTGGGGAGTTTTTAAAAAAGAATGAGATTTGATTGTTTGTAAGTATGAAATATAGATTAACGTTGTTTTTTTTCTGTTCCTGAAACGCATGTGCCTGGTGGTGTTTATTTCTCTTTGAGCTAGTTATATTGTATCTTTTGTGGTGCTGGATTTTTTGTTCTTACAAATAGTGAGAGTGAGATAGTGGTGACTTAATAATCCATTTTCCCTACCACGAATTGGAGTCCGAGGGGCTAACAATAAGCGTCAAGTCTCTTGGATGGGACAATAAACTGAGGCCCAATTTGCTAGAAACTGTGCACTTAAAAAAAAACCTTTGACAGTTGACCGTCTTCATTAGCCCAATTAGGTGCAATTTCGCACCGATGTTAAAATGAAAAAATAGGTTGCTTGTAGCATTTTCTTAATTGAACCAGAGATGAAAAGGGCGGTATTGGAAGTGCATGTCAGACACCGGCATATTTTATAGTTGAGAATATCATTGCTATGCCAAAAGTTTTGAAAATATGAAAAAAAACACTAAATTACTTCACGCAGTAGGTAATTATTTAAAGTATATACACAAACATTTAATACAAAATAACCATGATATAATGCGCCACGCTTAATGAATATTAAATTAAGTATGTACATAAATTTACATATCATTAATATAAATTATACAATATATACATTAAAATGTTATAAATTTAAACAATACTTCTTAGCAGTTCAATATCAAACACACGTAACAATGCAAAATATAACAAATAATCGTAGAAATAATGTTGGGTTTCGACAAGGAATCGTCCGTCCCCATTTTTTCATGGAACATTTAAAAAAAATGTAGTATCGTCGAAAACATCATCAAGTAAGTCTCAGCACAATTTCAACGAAAAAATCAGCCGCCAAGTTACACCGCGTAAAGTATTTGGATGTAAAGATGTTTTAATAATTAATAGAAATCAAAGTAACGTTCAGGTTTTGAAAATCAATACACAAGTCTCCCAGAAAATCAAAATAAGAAATAGTTAGTTTCAAAACACCGAAAAACATTCATTGGAATTTTCAAAATTAGGACCAACACTATAGACGAAAGCATCTTCCTTAATCGTTATGTTGGAATAAATAGTTTACAAAAAGAAATTAGGAAACGGCAGGAGGGAAGTTGTCGTTGCCACCATACTGTGATGTATGGACACTTTGGTTTCGACTTAAACCACCGGACCCACTCTGACGTTCTTTGGTCGAGCGAGCTGATTTAGAACCTTTAGACTGTGAGGGGGTAGAATGAGGTCTCTCTGGAACTTGATGTTCTTCCCAATACTCGGCACACTGCTGTAAATATTCCAATCCCTCGTTTGTTTTGTTAGATAGGTATTCTTCACTTGGACGGCAAGAATCTAGAATATAGAATTGGATTGGCTTTTATCATCTGGAGTTGAATTTTTACAAGAGCTCATGTCTTACCGCTCACACGTTTTTCAGACACACAACCTCTACGCAGGACAGCTTGCTTTGGAAATGGGATTGGAATGACGAAATTTCATCTTCAGGCACATGAGGACGTGGCTACTAAACTATAAATATTGTATCCAAGTAATTGTCGGCTTCGTATTATCTCGAAATCCACTACTAATACTAAATTTCGATTTTTGTGAAAGCTTGGATTCTTCGGACATTGATCCGCTCAGGTAGTTAAAGAGGCCCATTTTAAACGGGAATTTTCTGCAACAGCAAATTCATAAGCAGATTTTACCCGAACAGAATTGTATCCTATCAACTTACCTTTAGTGTAGTCAAAATATTTTTTATCCGGATATAATTCTTCAAGTAACTTCTTATATTTATCTTCACTTAAATTCTTCCTTTTCAGTTCACCCTGAGACCCTGCGCTTTTACTTTGACGAAACGACCCAAGACGTTTGGGACCTTTACGGTTCAATCTCTGAATATAATGTAAGTTATTTCTATCAGAGAGTGACATGGGCTCGTTTGGATTCACACCTTCTCCGTAATTTTCATATCTTCTAATTTTCATATTCGGTGTTACTGTCATGCTTGTTTCACTGCCACTTTTAGTTCGTTCCTGCAAAATCGAAAATAAGACTTTCAGTTTGTTCCACAAGCACACTATGACGAGAAATGTACATTCATATTTTACAAGGGAAACAACTCAAGTTCTTCCAGTTAGTCATTGAGCAAACCCCTTTGCAATCACTTTACATAATGAAAAATTCACAATGTTCAACTTGAATGATTTTAAGCAACTTGTTTTAGATATGTACACTTACGACTGACGAGGTATACTGACGACTAACAAAGTATGCTGGCGAAAACGAGGTATACTGACGACTAACGAGGTATACTGACGACTAACGAGGTATTCTTACGACTAGATAGTTAAACTTTGGACAAGCGATAAGCTCAGTAGAAAATACAGCAACTAAAACATCCAGGAAATCAGTTTCTGATTCTAGAGCCTACATACCTTATGCTTCTCTGGTTTTCGGGGAGTTAACGGTGGTAATCTGGTCGATAATGGACCACTTGGTAGAGCCGATTGTGGACTCTCGGGTTCATTGGACACAAAACCCTCTGTATACTGTTTACTCACATCTTCTTCCAGGTCCTCCATGATGACTCCAGGTCCACGTGGAGAATAGTGTACCCCCTGGAATATAAATGTGCAATGAAGGTGCTGGTGTGAATTTCGCAGTAGACGTGTTATTTAAAGTCAAAGTGTGATCACTGATTAGTTACATAAATCTAAGAGGACGCCAGAGAAGTTTAATTAAGTGCTCATAATCATTAGGGATTATTGGTGCATCGGAGCAATTGGGTATAACTGACAAAAATGTCAAAATTTACCTTCATTGGTAGTCGTTTCTTGAATCCTTGGTGTTCCGAATCATTCAAGACGGTGCCCGCTAAAATACTAGAAACGTCATCGTCAGAAGGTTTTGAACTGTCTTGGTACCGGTTGGCCTTGGAGGAAGAATATAAATTACTGTCAATGGCGTCAAGTTGTGTTGCATTCTTAGGATTGGTGTTTTCAGGATTAACTTTTCGTTTTGACTCCCGACCTCGGTCAGTTTCGTGTCCTTTTCCAATACCTCGAACATAATTGGGGTTTGCTGATCGTTGAGTATCTTCTGTTCTGTTTGTGTTGAAGCCGGGCTCTGGCGTTTGATAAATTTCGGACTTTCGTTTCTTCTTTCGGGCGAATTTCTTGATCTTTTTGACGAGATTCATTGAATTGGCTGCGTCAGTCAGGGCAGCTGCACTTTTAAAATCTTGTCTCCCGTGGACTTTCCTAAATGCTTTTACTTCGTGCTGGAATAGGAATAAATAATGATCCTCAATATGACCTCCATCACTACCATAAAATATTTGCTCATCTGGGCATCAGCTACCACCTATTAAGTTGACTCATCATCTCCTCAGTTGGAAAAATATCGTGCAATGATCCCATAAACGGAATATGACAAAATTGCACAACATTTTCTTTACTTTTGTTAAACAAAACAAGCTTCAATATAACACTATTGAGAAAAATCAAAACAGCAAAGTCTAAGAGATACTTACGTTCGTCCTGTGTTCAGGAGTAGGGGCAATAGGTGGAGGAATGTAACGATCATCTTCCTAGAAACCACACAAGATAGATTTAAAACATATCATTATAACATACCAGTGATTTAAACACTTATTATTACAACATAAAACAGATAGTATTTACTATAGTAGATTATATTACAACGATCGGGTTTGATTTACTAAAACACGGTGATTTTTTGGGCAGCGTCGGTAAGTCATACTTCAAGAAATAAAATATAGTTCAAAATAAACTGTATGAGCAAGTAATGATTATATTCACAGAAATCATAAGGGCAGGGATATGAATTTTGCATATGAACCAGTAAAACAGCAGGTTTTAGCAGGTAAGGAAAGGGCTAATAAAAATGAACGCCTAGAAGTGCAATATTGACTGTATCTTATACATGTAAACTGTTACTGAATGATGCTAGCGCACCACAATTACTGGAAGGTTGTTTTAGTCACAAAATGGGCGCCTGATAAATTCATTCAAAATGATCGTAATATTTGTCCAACATATTTATTGACTATGCACCGAAAACAAACAGCCAAAGTATAACCAATACAGCCCCTAAAACGACTGGGATTATAGGAGTATAAGGCGATAGATGAAAAGAAGATTAGGGGGTAAAATAAGGGTTGTTATTTATATATTGTTATTTGATTCATTAATCAAAGGATTTATGAGTCTTTTGCTGATTGTCAAACGGTGGTTTTATTACCAAGATTAACTATTACTATACTCGACGATTTTATATGTCATACATTCTTAATGATCACCTACTGTGACTTGCTGACAAAACAGTAAGGAAAATGAAAAAAGGTTACGTCCCACTACGTTTCTGCGCATCTGTATAGAGCCGTTAATAACGTAGAGGCAGAAGAGTCACTTGCCAATCTTTAATCGAAACATTAACACCTTCGGATTTGTCAAATTTAAGGATTTTGCAAAATGTGAATTTCAGCTTGAAGGGGACAAGGCGGTCCCCAGACTCATATTCCCAACTGAATCGATACAGTAATTTAACGACCGGATATATGGAAAGGGTTAATAAAGATGAACGTGTTCAAATGAAATATTTCTTATTGACTACCTTAATTTGTTTAAAGAAGATAGGTAACAAGACTCATTTAATATAACAATATCGACAAAGACTAATTTGATCAATGAACAACTGAAGTTGAAATTCTAACTTTCTGTGGTGATTATAGATAAAAGGGAGATATACTCTGTATATTGTTCAACAGTGTCAATATTTCACCGTTCAAGAGAAACAACACTTACTTCCATTCCAAGGGCACTATCATTAGACATACGTTCTTCTTTGCTTGCCTTGTCTTCATACGTTTTTGTGATGGGGTCGAATCCATTATCATATACAAACTCTCCATCAAAATCATCAAATCCGTACGAAGTCTCCACATCGACTTTACCCTTGTATTTCTTGATGGATCGCTTGGTGTAATCAGGGAACATGATCCTAAGATGAGGAGGGGCTTTACCTCGTTCTCCAAAAGCATCATCTTCTTCGTTGTATCGACCATCGACTGTATCAACAGCGCGTTTATCGTCCAGTTTCTTCTGCTTGGCTTCAAATTCCTTCTTGAAGCTGATGTAATAGTACACAAGGACAATGCTGATGAAGATGACTAAGAGGATTATAACCACAACAAGGGCAATAATCCAGTCTGTACTCGCAGCAGCAAGAGCTGGCTCAGTCGTTGTAGGTAGGGCTGTAGTTGATTCAACTATAAAACAACATTGTTAATAGCACAACACCACGAATGATTTGACAAAACGTTAACATCCACTCAAATTATATTTTCATAACAATCCACTTCTTTATACATGTAATAATTTGTTGATGAAAAAAATACTTTAACAATTGTTTGAACTTAAGAAAAAAAAAGTCAAAAAATATGATACAATACTTTCTGTGGTTAAACACTTCACTTCAATACTTACCACACGGTGCTAAAAATATAAATAAAGTTAGTAAAATTTCCAATATCCGATTAACACTCCCTGAGATGTTGGACCCCAAGAAGGCATGTAATATATTTGATTAAACTTTTGGAATGAAGCATTTTATAAAGATGAAAATATCAATTAATGATGTTCTGCTCTCAAATGGAATTCTGGAGAATTATGTGCTTATCAAAAGGCATTTATTGTAGCAAAAGTTTTGATAACATCTAAATGATAAATACCAGAGTAAGATAAAACGGCAGCAGCTCCGGGAGACGGAACGTAGGTGGCATTCTGGTCGTCTTGACACTGTTTGGGATATTGGGTAAACTCTATCTGGCTGGTGTTACTGGTATCCAAAACCTGGAAGATCAAAATCAACTACCAACATCTATCACTGGAATCTCTAATTTGGTGAGGTCTGTGAGAGAGGTGCTAGATTAATAACTCGCAGTAGATAACAATTCATTAAGTGTATGAAGTTTATAATGGTATTTCCATTATTATCAGTAGGTGAATACTCATTGCTTTAAGAAATTTTATTTGGTTATTACGTTTTTAAGAACAGACAAATTTTCAAAAAATGTCATTATTGTTAATACAATTCTTCTTACGACTGTGATATACATGTACATATTTACTTACATACAAGAGGAGCTGATGTCCTAAACAAGCTACTAGACTTGGTATCAGTATAAAGACTTACCAAACACGTTAATTGGTAGGTATCGTTGACTGTTGGTGAATAATCTCGGTTAAATACTGTTAAATATGTTAAATTATTCGCTTGAACAGAATGAAGACAATGGACGATACCAGTCGCTGAAATACAATATCGGGACAATGAGGAACCGTTGGAACTGACACATCTTTTTCTAGTAACAATGATTCTGGTCTGGATTCAATTCAAGTAGCTAGCAGTTCGACTCCATTGTGCATTGCATTTTGCATATTATATTTTATATTTTGATTTTCTTTAATACCTTCCAGGTTCATCAAGCTGAACGAATGGGAATAGCTTCCAATCTACACTTAGTATGGGACTAATTTAACTTTAGTAGTACACCGCGGACAAAAGGTTTCTCATTGTCTTTGTTTCTCTCTGAATTTGTTGCATTTTAATCAGATTGAATAGAAAGACTTCAGTGAAGTTAGGTTTTGTAACCGCTGATGAAAACTTACAAGAATAGGCCATCATTTGTGTTGAACATCCCGCAGTATAGTTGAATGTCATCTCGGATGTAGCTGAACAGACACCAAATAACGTAGATTGGTCAGAACAGGAGTCGTTACCGTTTCCTACATCTACAGTGTAGGTAAAATACTGTTGTAATGCTGTCGGACATGCAGTACTCGTTGTGCTGAGTGATTCTGAAATAACATAGTTCGAATATCTAATTAAAGAAATTCTTTTTTGTGGTCGACACCACACAGAAGTATGCGGTTGTAAACAACACGAACGTATGCACGTTTTGCATTTCACTGCTTTATGGATACGGAAACGTGCAATTTTTTCTGGTGAAGACAATGGCCTAAAGTAACGGTTCGGTTTTTTTTCCAATTTCACCTTACCGACACCTGACAAATATAGCTATGAACAAGGCATATTTGGAAGCTTAAGTAAAAATTCATCTGAGAAACTGATACCAAAGTCTTACCATTTTTCAACAGAATTTTATAAGAACCAGATATTTGAGAGGATAATGCACAGATCTCGTTAGTATTAATAGTTTGTCCTTCTAAATACATCTTGACTCGTTCATTTCCAGCATCTGATAGTCGATCTGAAAGAAAAACCCTGAGAGTATTAGAAAATTTTCCGGGAATCTGTTCAAATATAAAAAAAAAAACAACAGTTATATTCTTGTGATACTTCCCCATTGTTTATTACTGGGTTCTGTAACTTTTGTGATGAGTTACCTCCCTTGAACTTGAACTGTTGACATTATACATGATAATATTTCCATCAGTTACCTCCCTTGAACTGTTGACATTATACATGATAATATTTCCATCAGTTACCTCCCTTGAACTGTAAAATGGATCAGTCACTATTCCAATTTTGTTTTACCTTCAAATTTTTGTGTAGGCCCTATATTGAGGGGAAATTAATTTTCTAGAAACTCTATACCACTTTTCATTATAAAAATCTTCCTCATTTATGATTGATATACCTCATGTGAAAAGTTCATTAGCTGCTACCATTAAGATTTGGATTTCCGGACTCGTTTGCGGTTCTGATCGTTAGTATCGTTATTGTTTTTTTTGGAGCATCAAATACTTACTTGACATCTCATAATAAGAATACTGGTCCGACGATATTTCATTCAAATCCCAACAAACATACGCTTTCCAGTTCAAATCAAAATACTTGAAGGTATTGGACCTGTAAACATAGAATATATTGTAAATATATAAAATTTGTTAAGATCTGAAAAGGTCGTACAATTAATTAATTTACAATCGTTTTGTATGGATATCAGTTTGGATCGCATGGGTCCATAAATCATGAATATTTGCCAAGTCGACCGAGCTCCAGTTCCTAATGTAGGTCGAGTAATACTCACTCACAAATTGAAATTGTAGTTACTTACTCTAAGATGAATCTGTTAGCGACCGCCAGAAAACAGCTGAATTCAAACGATCCTAGAGAACCAATATTATACCCACTGAGACTAGTTGTATTGAAATTCAATAAGCCTTTGGTGCTGTCGAGAAACGATCCTTGTAAATTGGTAGGTAGGTTACAGCCATCATCTGGAAAAAATGATAGTTGTCTATAAAAAAAAATAACTTTTTAATATATACACAAAATGTAGAAACGAAAACATATATCTCAAGCTTTCAGTACCTTTCTGTAAGCTTTAGGTTCCGAAAAAGGGAAGTTCAGTCGAAACCCTGTTTGATATCGTTGTAATATTTCATGTGAATGAATTATTATTCATGAAAAAGGCTCAGGCTAATGCATGGTTCAAAGTTTGATAAAATAATCCATTAGATGAACCAAACTAAATTGTTTTTGAATTGGTGAAATTATAAATACAGCATTTTATTTTTTGTATTTTACGCAATATAATGCTTTATCAAAATTGCTTATATTAAAATCATTTGCTTCGGTAGGTTTGTAATTGAAAAAGTATAAACATAACTTACTGCTCTGGCACAATATTAGAAGAACGAAACTTAAAATCAACGTTTTCATATTTAGCTCTTGTGTTGATCTGTTTCTTTACTGTGCCATTTATTTTATTCCAAATCAAAGAACTCCAAAAATGATGAATCGAAAACTTTCACCAGATTCCGTGTTGTATTTAAAGTTCACTTATCGACCCAAAAACGAAATAAACGAAAAGGTACAGAACCGAGTCCTTGAGCAATCGATATACAGTCTGATTTTCACAGTTCGAAGTTTGTTGGTCTTTAGTTCGACTTTCCTCGGAAACCATAACAGTTAAGCCGGCTTAAAACCGTGTGTGTAAATCTTACTGGATTAATTGATCTCAATTGGGATTAGTTAATCCCAGGTCTTAATCCCTTTGTATTTAGATTAAGAAAAATATTCTTAATTTATCTCATGAACAAGATCGGACAAGTGACTCTCTTTGCAATGTATTGCTCAGGATTTTACCTCGAAAATCGAAATCGGGTGATTTTTGATACGGCGACGTCTTAATCTTTCCAGTTCATTAATTTAAATAATATTTTACAGCAATGCCCATATTTTTGCAATATACCAAGGGACTATGAGATTTGGCAGAGGACTATAGCTATAGCTTTTATTTGCAGTAATGAGGGTGACCTGCAATAAGGCACGAGGAAGAGTATGTTCACTCTTTCTAGAACACCTGATACTACCTCTCGAGAGATGTCCACTTTTATTTACTTTCATTACGGGATGTTGTTTTCCGATATTTCGGCTTTATCTCATTATTCCAGTAGTTCAGAGTCACGAGTATTTCACGCAGTCCATATCGATGTAATGTTGTCGATGTATATAATTCGTTACCCATTGTCCGATGTTTGATCAAGGTACAAAATATTAGATTAAGAGTTCTGTCCCTTACTTTGGATTTTGGTATGTTTCCATAACACTGGTTTCCCGATTTTAACTACCATCGACCCCAAACCATAACACTACAGGAGTTGTTTCCCTTGTGGTGTATATGGTTAGCTTTTTAAAATTTATTACCGGGCTAGTACAAACACTTAGATCGTAAGAAGAGTTGCCAATATGTCGAATTTTGATATACAGTACCACTCGACGGCATTATCTAGTCTGCAGTATTTCATCTATCTATTTATCTATCAATATCAACATAACATTACTGAGTTATGTCCCTTGCTGTAGACACGAGAAAGTGGTGTAGATATTATTTGCTGAGTCAACTAATTCTATGGTTGAGTACATACGATGAAATAGTAAATGTTAGGTCTCTTCCAACGAAGCATTTAACGATAGTATCTGTATGGGGTATTTCTCCCTATAAAAATATCCACAAAACCTTACAGAGTTATGTCCCTTGTAATGTATATGAGAAAGTTATGTGGCCGAGTACATATATTTATTTCGCAAGAAGTATGGATCATATTCCAAGTAAGTCAAGTAATTCTATAGTCAAGTACATATAATCATAAGGGTTATATCTCTTTCGACGCATCTTGATTTGTCAATTATTGTTTTAGAGTACTTTTCCCATCAATATCAACATACCGTTACTGAGTTATGTCCCTTGTTGTCGACCATGAGTCAAGTAATTTTAGGGTTGAGATAATATGGCTATAAGAAGTTGTTCAGTTAAAAGGGATATTCAGAATGGATTACTAAGATATAACATAAATATGTCATTAAAAATCCACCACTAGCAAGTCATAAATGTTCGTTTTCTTTATTTCTTTTAAGAACGATATTTGGTGTCGGATTCGCTAAATGAAAATAAAAAAACAAATAAACTAGTCATATTATTTTTATTATATAGTATCTTCAGTTAAATTTTATATCGATTGTAAATGGGGGAATTAATAATCGTGTGGGGAAACGGAAGTCAAATAAATTATCGTCAATCCTTTCGGTGCTAGAAAGGAGTTGGATGTCTGATTATATGGGTATCTAAAATCTAATTGAGCTAAACGGGTTCTTGGGCGAACATATTTAATCTTATGAAAGTTGGTAAACTGTGAAGTTGATTGATCTGGTCGAAAAAAGTTAATGAAAATCGTTATAATCGAAACGTTCCATAACTTCGTATTACACCCGTCCGTGTCAGCTGCATTATTGCCAGACCTCCTAGTTAGTAAGTCGCGAAACCCCATAACTGACCTATCGGTGATATTTTTCTAGTTTCACAGTGCGAAATGTGTATATTACCCTTTAACGAGTATATATAATGTCTGAAGTGGGTAATATTAGCTGTATTTGACAATGATAATGACGGTATAAACAGTTAATGGCCCAATATATACACCCGTCAGTGATTTCACCCGCCCTTGTTGAATTTAAAGAGATGACGGGACATTGTATGCTCCATCTGTGCAACTTTGATAGAAAAAATAAGTAAAATTTAGGACTAGATCCACCCTAGAAATTATTATTATTACATGTTCCATTCAGTGTTAATCTTTAGGAATATAACTACTGTTAGAGCGATCATGCTTTGGTCACACAATTTACGTAACTGGCTTCTTAATTAGGAGTACGAGTTAGCGATCGAATCAGCCTTCTAGTCAAGAGTTAAGTGTGACTTGCCATCAAATGTTAATGTTACTTCAATAGTGACTGTTATAGTCGTCATTTCTGAAAAATGATTCACAATTTATATATGTCACTTTCTTATGGTTACGTACCACAATTCACAAATCCAAGGTTACATCGGCCCTTTGATTGCTATAGATTGCACGGTCATTTTGTAACCTTTTCTAGTTGGCCATTGAAGGTGTAATTAGGACCGAGTTGAGTAATCCAAATTTAAAAAAACATTCAAAATTATCCGCCATTGTCTGATAAGAATGAAACAGAAAGTGTTTCAATTGTTTTCTATTGAACACGAACATTAGTAAGGGATTGTTTCACGCGATAATCTTTTATTCATGTTAATCTGTTAAGCCAGAATTAGGGACGGATTATTTTTGATTATGTCAAAGACGTCAGTAAAATTCATTTTCAGTAGCATGTTTGTTTTTCGTGTGTCGAAGTGTAATTAAGAAAACATATGAAGTAAAAATGTTATAATTTTTTTCTGAAGGCAGTTGATAATTATTTTTAAATAGGAACCTGTTGCAGGAAATTGCTTCAACAGATTATTTGATTTCCTTAGATACAAGATTTTCGTGAAATGTTCTGTGATTGAAACGTGCCAAAATGGCGAGGAGACACGAACGTTATTATTGTTGGATACTTCTAACTTTTTATCAAGGTAAGTCAACGAAATATTTCATATTTCAAAGCGAAGTGAAATCGGGTTGAAGCAAGGATATCCTTTTGGCCCTTTCTTATTAAGTCTGTTTGAAAATGAATTCTTTACCAACAATAAATCACACACACTGTGAAGAATAGCAGAAAGACTGTATCCAATCGAATATATATATATTGTGTTATAGTATTTTTCTATGAGTTCTCAGTAAATATGAAGCTTCGCCATCTCCCCTTTATGAATGTGGAGATTTTTACTATGACCCACGACACGAAATCCATCTCTCTATTGCAGCAACTTTGTGCTTGACATGTACCTTCCCTACTGATTTATTTGGAACATTTGACAGTACCAAAGAAGGAAGCCTGGATTTTAACTCTACAACTTATGGTCAATTTAGTATCGCAACTCAGAGTCAAACTTTTACCGATCTAGATTTCACATGTCATATAAACTCTGGTACTAAATATGTCAGCAAGTATGTACACATTTTCTTCTCTTCACTGTCAAATATAGTATGTATACTATTTTATTTTCGTATCCGTCAAATATATTACTATAAGCTATGAAGGTGGTATGGTAGAATAATTAGAGAAAAAGGATGACACATGCAAAGGAAGTGCGATAACATCTGTCTTTTCTAGTTTACATAACCCACACCCTCTCCCCCAAAAATGCCATCAGCAATCAACAAAATGTTCAACTATTGTAGTAAATGTCTGACTTTGTCCTTAACAAAATTTGGTTTGTAAATACTAAACCTATTGATTGATTACTCATCACACAATTAAAAGACACTGAAAGTAGCCCCACTCTTAGTCTCGTTGGGGCAGTCATATTGAACATTATTCCAAGACTGAATTATAAAATACTTCCTCATGATTGATAGACATCCTCAGTTCATAAGCTGCTACCAATGGATTTGGATTTTCGGTTAGGATCGTTAGTACTTAAATATGTTTATTCCAAAAAGAATGTAATTTGGAGTTATTATTTTTGTTTCAGATCTCAAGAATTCTCTATTTTTAGTAGTGCTTTTTATGCCTATATGTGTCTGGATATCACATCGGTTTCCCGCAACCTTTATTATTACTACTATGCCACACGTAAGTATTGTATACACGAAAAGCGTTCTTGAATAATGACTCTAGTTTTATAGATAATTACTTGGTTGTTATGCATTTATATCATTTTAATATATAATATAGTTATGACACCATGTAAATCCACTGGTGAATATATACTCTTATCAGTCAACCTTGGAGTCAGATCAAACTTCCGAGTTCGATTCATAGGAGCATAGTGTGGTACCCTCACAGAGAATATTCCGGACTGAAAAGCTGGAATAAAAACTGCATCTCAATCTTATATAAATACAAAGTCAGAATCGTTCAAGCTCCAACTCAGATTGCAAACCCTGCTCAAAACGGTTTTTGAATAAGTATTGCAGTTTAATGGATTTATCTGATTATACAGGGATTTTGTTGTATAGTGGCACAAGGTACGTCCACTGATAATTATAATATACTCTTTTTTGTCAACCCTGTGCTTCGAACAATTCCAATCTCTTATTTGTCGAGAATTATTTAAGTAATATTCAGATGGTTAATAGCTTAAAATATACATGTTTTATTTACAGAAACTCTACCCCAGGCAAACGATGCTCGCGTCAAGATTTTCCCCATCAGTACTGTAGTTGGTTCTATAACCGATGTTTGTGATGAGCCCACACCGTATCAACAACCTTACAGCATATTGCTTAAAAATGGTAAGACGACTGCTTATTGGTTGGGTTTAAAGAATTCTCAGCCTTAATGCTTGCATCAGTGATTAACAAAACAAGTTCATAAATGCATTGTCAGATTATCTGAGTTAATTATAAATCTTGTGCGGAGGAATAATAACCTATTTCACATTTTCCATCTATGGTTCATTTATTTCACATAATTATGGTGAGCGACAAAGAACATCAGTTTTGTTTGTGGTTTTTTCTTATGGATTTATTCACAAACTGTGAAACTATGACTGATCCATCGAGACTAATATATTTGTATCGAAATCATTTTTACTTCAGATACTATTATTACCGAAGAGATGATACCATGTCCAGCGGATCTTCAGGGTTATTTTAGTTATAGCATGAATGATGGTGCCAATGGTTTCTGCGAGAACCAGACAACAGCCTTAGATACCTGTACCAATACCTCTATACTGAATTTTGATTATAATTCCTGCAATGATTCCATTCTGTATTCTGGTAAGCTAAGCTTGGTTGTTCATCAACATCCGTGGTGAATAAGAAAAAAACAAGTACAAGCGATCTTAACTGCAAAACGAAACCCAAAATAACTGTTTGTCATTACATTAGTTATAGCAAATAAACAATTCCCATGATGAAGTATATTAATGATAAATGAGTAAGTGTCCCAATGATTGAATGAGCTTGTCTTGTTCTCGCTTATATAGAGGCCAAAGGTTAATTCTAGCATTGGTTGGAGAGGTTCATCCGAATTTCAGTCTTTTGCTGGTAATGCAACTACAAGACTAGCTTGAATCAAACTGACCTGTTATCCGAATTACCTAAGGAGTAAACTGGTTTGAATTATCCAAATGTAAAATTTTAGCCCTTGGATTGTTTATTTGCGTCTTATGATTCTTCTTTGTAGCCACTGGTAAACTCTATTGTTTGTTCTACCAACAACCCAGTACTGGGGTTTACCAAATAACACTGTATAATGGTGATAACACTACAGATAACATTAATACTCATAGATTTTCTTGTATGGTAAGTGTCAACCATATACAACATATACAAGTTCAAGGAGCAATATTGAATATATAGATCATTGAGGACGCTTTTAAATTGAACTGATTTAGGTTGATATTCACTAAATCTTCATTCCCCATTACAAGTTTCAAAATTACCTTGTCAAAAACAAACCACACCAAGGCGACACAGCAGAATCACAGAAAACATGTCCGGGTCTTTGACGAAAATCCTATGTTCATTAAAAATCACATGTCCATAAATGTTGGTTTAACATTTCGCTATCATTTCAGATGTTTGAGAAGGGAGTCAATGAAAGTTATGCTACCCAGTATCCCACGGAATGTCAGAATTCAACTGTGATGAATTCTACTACAGTACCTTCACCTGGTGCTTCTATTGTATTCACACATACAGGTAAATTAAAAGCTCGGTATTTTACGGTCAGTGACTTTTGGCAGGTGGGTAACGGGATTTTTGACCCAAAGAATGGAATCCAAACCAAGAATGAAAAATTTTTAAGATACAACGAAAGGGCCTGTTTATCCTGATTTACCAAACGATCAGCATCCCTATCTTTCAGTCCCCCTTCCAGGACGTTGATCTAGCTTCGGGCCACTGCAAACAACTTGCGTGAGTAGATAGTGTTAATCCCGATTGTGTGTTCAAGGATTAATGAATTGTATTTTCATTTCTTTCAGGAGAATGTCGTAAGTTGAAGTTTTATGAAGATGATTATATTTTACCTCATCATCATTTCTAAAGACTAAGTATCGTTTCCGGCTTCTAAAAAATCAATTTATTTACCTACACGATCTTTGACATTTCGTTTGTGTGTAGCAAGCTTATATTGCATTTCACAATTTTTGTACTCAGTAATGTCCCAAATAAAATGACATTTCCAATAATCTGAAATCCGAGAACAAATAAGAACTGGCTTTGTATGTTGTTGATTTATTGTGAAAATTGATGAAGATATACAGGCACCTGTATTCCTTATCAATTCAGGATATTTTACAAAGGTTTGGTTTCTGAAATTGTTCAGCGTTCCTTTCACTGATCATGATTTGAATATGGGTTGATGTACTTCCTCATGAAAAGTTCATAGCTGCTACCAATGTTTTGCCACTACGTTGTTTTTGATTTCGGGTTTCGTTTAGCGGTTCGGATCAATAATACTTAGTTTATTTATACATTGTCCTGTTCGTAACTAAATCTTTCATTGTTTTGCAGCTGGGCCCAGCACCTTACCATCGTTAACTACTGAATCACCTACTGCCGGTGCAGCAACTGACATAAGCGGAGCGTCTCTGACCGGAGGGCTAATTGGTGGTGTTATATTCGTGGCTGTTCTTATAGTTCTAATTGTCATTTTAATGAAAAACAACAAAAAGTCCAAAGAAGAACCAGATACTGAAAGAGGAAAGGAGAAGACCAAGAAGTCTAAAAACACAAGCAAAGTTGAACCTCAAGCGGTTCCCCAGAAGACAAAGAAGCGAGTTGATCGTAACGCTCGACCAATATTCACGCCAGCTCCACCGAAATCTATAGATGACCACAGACCATCGAAACAACCAAGCAGTATATTTGATATGGAAAGTGAAGAAGGTCTTGCTCCGAGCCTTGAGAAAGAGTACACCTTACCAATCTATAGCGATTATGGAGATTGCTCTGATCTTGAGGACGGGGAACAGAAATCCCCACAACCGACGTTCATAGAGTCTAAGAAAATACAACAGCGATTACGCGACTCTGGAATCGTAATGACTCCACCCCCGGATTCAACAACTACACCTGATGTCCAAAGAGCACAGAGTGTTATGGCGAGAAACTCTAGAGCTTCCAAAATGGGGAGTCTGAATTCATCAACATTAGGGCCGCCTCCTGAACCGGTTCAAGGACCACAGTATAACCCAGTGAAAGACACAGCTGTGTGAACGAGACGTGAAATTCCATAATTGGATTTGTTGAATTTATCTTTTTTGTACACTTTTTATGTTTCTTATCGGGGACACTGATATAATCGATTTAGTGTTAGTGTAGTGTGACCACAGACATTTGGCTGATATCTGAAATAAAAATGAAAATCGGTACACGCAAGACATATCAGATCCAAAGTATGGTAAAATCAAGATTAAAAGTAATGGTCTCCTCTAATGGTGCAAATCGATGCTATCAGTGTCCCCGATACACCAAAACATTTTCTTCATTCGAGCGAGTAGCCTAGACTAAGAAATTGTTGATTTATAATACTTGATGATATTTCTAGTACTTGATCCCGGTATCGATAAAAAGAAAACAACAGAGCAAGAGACAAGACAGAACAATGTAATATGACAATCATTATATTAAAGAGATAGGTTCGCCATTTGTTGATCAATCGTACCTTAATTTCAAAATGTTTTTTTAAGCTAAGCTAATCAGTTATAGTGTTAACAGCTAACCGTCGAAATTTGAGCTTTCAAATTGATGTGTGCCCAAAATTATCCGCGTTTGAATATTTAAAAGATGAGTCGTCTTTTCTTGAGACTAAATACTTCTATAGAAATAGTTTGTGGAATTCCTAATTTGGGATATTTTGGAAGGAATTATGCGATTTGAGTACACTTCTAGTACTTCTAAAGACTACTTACATCTATTCGAGACCCAAATCGGACCCCTTTAAGTGTGTGTCTGTAAGACAATAGGTTAACGCTTTATCGGTTGATAAATACGAACAGCTCGTTATAAACAATAATAGATTCCCCATTCATTCCTTAAAAGGAAAAAATACGACGATGGATCAACAAATGATAAATATATATATAGACACAGCTTTATGGAACAAAAATACGATGATGGATCAGAATTCACAAACTGTTGTTTAATCCACAAATGATAAATAGTGAACTAATTTTCTATATTTTTCTTTCTGTTATCGGGATGTTGTTCTATGCCTAAGCCACGACTCTATTATTATTTTAATCTCATTTACATAAAATCTGTGATATGTATGATATTTTTATAGTATGTTATAACTTAGTTGTCAAAATAGTAGATCTATTAAAAGTGTTTAAAACGAAAGGTTATCTGGAATTGCTTTCACAGATTCAACTGATTTGTATTCTCTCATTCTGAACTGCTCCAAATGGAAGTTATCAAAATGTGATTAAGTTATATGCCAAAACCCACTTTTAAAGTCCAAAGTACAAAACTGTATGAACAATCAAATATTTACAAATCAGTACTGTCGTCTACTAAGGAATAATTTAATCACCTTCGAGACCGGATGAAAACAATTTTTTGAACAATCAAACCTGGACATGTTTCAAAACAAAACAAAATGTGAAGTACATGAAACGTACAGTTAATAAAATGCTGTTAAACTCGGAAAAAACAGATGCAAAAACCCTTTCCACACAATACTTCAGACATAAAATCAACATCCGAACGCAATAGCCCCTAGCTTAATTAATCTTACACAAATCTCTTGTCAATATTATTATTTAATCACTTTAAGTCTAAGATAATATTCCTATATCATAATAACACACAATGAGTACACGGCTTCACCATCAAGCCGATATTACATTATATGTCGTTGTTATATATATATATATTCGTTGATCCGTACTTGGACTGTGATGGATTCCGAAGAGTATAGGGCTTGTAACATTAGACAGGTATAATATAAAAAGGCATCACAACGATATCATAATCATGTTTAAGAGATAAAGCGTTTATACCGAATATCCAACGTTTGTGATAATCAGGGTAATAGAAATGATCACATGATCGAGGCTGTGAACAGCCAACAAGAAAACGATCCCATAGCTTTTAACTTGATGTAGCCAGAGGACGTTAAAATATCCACCAGGAGGTTCTTACTGTGGGAATTATTACGAGATAAAAACCATTTTGAATTTATTTACACAAACCGTCTTAAAAGGATATTAAGTAAAATAATCGACTTCTTAATTGAAGGTTCACTATCACTAGACGGTTACATAATCAAACACAATATAAAGTAAATTGCAATCTATCACAAACTTTGCTATTTGTGACACTAATGGAACCCAATCAAACATCATTTAAATAAAGTGCTGAAAGTAACGTAACCTCAAAGGTTTGATCAAAAACTTAAGCACTGTATACATGTACTTATTTTATGTTTGTTTTCTTTGGTAGGAAGGAATCGATCTGATTGTATCTCATGATGTTGACCATTATAGTAGTGACTGTGTTGCTCGCAAAGTAGACCTTGCTTACCCTTTTTGAAACACCTGTTGGTACTTCTATAAGTGTCCACTACTATACATTCACGATTTGCCATTCTTTGGAAGAGATTTTTGATTGACGTAATTGTTTTGCTTGTACGTAATTTTTTTTGTTATCCAAAATCACGTTTTACAATCTTAAGTAATTTGTAATAATTTTTGTTTTGATCTAACAGTTAATATACAATTTTCTTTATATCCTGTCGACAGCCGTACTCTTACAAAATATATTCTACATTTGAAACAAAACCTGCAACGCCGGATTTATCTACTCTAACACCTGTGAAATTCAGAAATTTGACTTGATTAACTTGGTTAACTTGGTTAACCTACCTAAATCGATTATATTTCCATGGAATATTTCAGTGGTTCGACATATACCTTTCAAGAGTAACCGAGTAATAAAATATTCCCGAGTAGTCATTCTTTAATTTGCATTTTACGTTAAAAGTTGTGTGGTGTTTTGAAATATTAGACAATCCTGTACGATTTGTTACATTCTTTTCAGTTTACGTTAAAATCCACGACTGTATACAGAACACGGTATGGTTGGTTTCATGCTAAAAATTTATAATTAAAAGCTGTAGAATAGATCAGCAATATTTTTTTTCTGACACAATAGGATAAGATTGATTACCAACTTTATATCAATATTGGCTTCTTATCTAGACAAAACACTATTTTTTGAAAGTATCAGCTTTAATTACGTTTCATTGATATCACGCTAGAAAGGCCGGGACAATATCATATCTTTGGTATAACACAATTGAGAGTATTAATTAGTCTATTTTAACAGTTTTGGTTATTGTGCAACTAAACTCTAATCAGGATGTAATCACTGGAATATTCAGTTACCTTAATACTGAGACAGAAACCTCTGCAGGTTATAAGGACATTTATTAATTGCCAAAAACTTCCATTTGTAAAACTTCTTTTCAATATGAAATACTCCTCACGTATTGATATACTTGAACATATGAAAAGTTCAATAGCTGCTACCAATGTTGCGCAAATATCGTCTTTTGAATTCTTGGTGTCGTTTTCGCATCGTTATTACTTGATTTATTTATTTTACTTTTAGCTCATCTTCTGTATTTAGTTCTATGTTGACTCAAAGTCCCGGTTACTCTCATATTTCTCATCATTAAGCTGATTGCCAATATCAAATTTTTCAACAATTTTTCACGATTTCTCATAATTTCATATAAGAAACATCATCGATTGAGAATTATATTCTTTTTCTCGACATTGATCTTGAAGGTAAGACATTTGTTAAGGTGATTGGGTGCAAGCATTCAAGTAAAACTTGCTCTACATACAACGACCTACATCTAGACACCTGATACCACTTTTCATCATGAAATACTTACTCACTTATGATTGATATACTTTCTTATATGAACAGTTCTTTTCTAACCGCTGTTTATTGATCAGGTTTAAATTGGTTGGTTTTTTTTAAAAAAAAAAAAAACGATAGTCTGACTGTTTTGAAAAGCTAGGTGAAAACTATTGACCAAATGTGACTGAACTGTGTCCGTGTTAACTTAAAGTATCTTGCCTTTAATTTTTTAGAACGTCAAAAGTATTTAAATGTTTTATGTTAACTTTTTAAAGTCTTGCTGTTTTTCGTTGGTATTGGAAACTAATGAAAAGTGAACTTCAATAACCCCGTTTAAATTTATAACTTATACCAATCATTAGCGCATTCCGTTTTTAATAACCTAAATTAAACAAATTCCGGTTCATCCGGTTCATCACGTAGGTACATACAAAAGATGTAAAAGCAATATAAATGAAATCTTACAAGTATAATTTACGATGTTTTAAATAATTAAAATTATTTATACCGCATTAAGATGAACCTTCAAGCTATCGATGAGCCATTTGAAACGCTTGTAATTGGAACTTCAATCTTCATAAACTTCAAAAGTATATCAATGAATAATATATGTGTCGGCTCAACCAAATCATGAAAGCAGTGAGCTGTGTTACATTTCCATCATTAAATATCCAACAATGTCATTTGAATCATATATCTTCATATATGTCTATGGGCCGTTTTATCTTTTTATTCGTGTTTTTGTGGAAGAATCATGAGGTCTGAAAGCGTTGTAACCTTAATAACACAGGCAACTGGGATTTGAACAAAGGAGCACACGAGTTTCATAAAAGAAAGTTAATTGGATTCGTTTCGCCTTCATATGTTAATGTAAGAATACCTTGTGGGATAGCAAGATGATTCTATGTCATAATACCAGATGATAAGTCGGCGTACCATTGTCTAAGCTGTTTTATCCTGGAAGAATATCGTGGTCTAGTAACGATGGGTTTAAAGTTGAAAAGTTAAGCATACCATTCTTTATAGCTTGGACTCTGGGCTTGGAAAGTAACCGGATCTATGTCTTACGGTGCCATAATGTTACCAGTCTTGAGAGTCCTAATAATACTGGTTGCATGTGGTACCTGCAGCTCGCTCTACAGTTTTCCCAAACCACCTTTCGCCAGATTCGAAAAGACAGAAATCATAGACCATACATGTGACAAATCTTGGCATATTGAAACTGTTGAGTCAAGGAATATTTATAAATGTGGATTGAAGTGTAACAGATTTACAGATTGTAGACGGTTTCTATTCTGTGAAACTAAATCAAAATGTGCACTGTATGGTGATGGTACCGATTGTGTTCTTGATGGTGATGCTACGGGATGCCATTGTTTCAGAAAGGTTTGTTGTTTCACTCTATAACACCTTGTTGTAGACTCTCTGTTGGCTGGTTGGTAGATGACAAGTTAAA
Organism: Lottia gigantea; assembly: GCF_000327385.1. Lineage (NCBI taxonomy): Eukaryota > Metazoa > Mollusca > Gastropoda > Lottiidae > Lottia > Lottia gigantea. The sequence goes on from NW_008709463.1 coordinate 908,276, forward strand.
AACTACCAGTTAGCTGGAAAGCGAACGTTAACTTGTCATCTACCAACAACTTCCTAATCTGTGATATCAGTTAACTGGAAGCGGTTGTTAACTTGTCGTCTAACAGCAAATACCTACTTACTATTTCCCACGACACCTTAAATGTTCAACGGCATTGTCAACCACACCACATCAATTGTTGTTTATACGTAATTTGATAGATATGGTAATAGTCAGACGGAATTCATGACCAATCGGTAATAAAGTAGAGAGACTGAACATGCGCTACGAAAGATTTCACAGAATTAATAATTTGTGTCAAAGACCAATAAATAAAAACCGATTAAAATTTTCAAAGCAATTTTTTCCAAATATGAATTGTAAATGATATTAAAAAAACTGATTCTAGACTGTCTAATTAAATATGATGCAGATATGAGCAACCACTACTATTGTTTCAGCTTATTGGTTGTAATGGTGTAAATTGTATCTGTCCTTGGGGTCACTATGGTGATTACTGTCAGCACATTGTCACAGGTAAAAATTACCTAGGATCCTAACTTAGTAAAAACATTGTTAAATGTTACATCCTTACATTTTGCAGCTGAAAGAGAGACGAGCAATGCCAAGCAATTAACGGTCTCTCCTAGTCCAATCGAGGAACTTTCTACCACACAAGTCACCCAAATCGAACGGGAAGAATATGTGAAGATAAGACGGAGAAAACTTCAGAATACCACCAACTCCAATTCATCCTAAACTAAATATTTTTCTCTTTATTTTCAGATTGTGCTGACGCTGTTTCGAAAGGTATCCGGTGTAGCCGGAATGTTATTACGCGCATTAAACCAATATTATCAAAAGAAGCTTTTGATGTCATATGCAAACTGAATTTACGATCACATTTGACGATTTTGTATCGACTGAGGAAATGTGAGGGGGAGAATTTCAATCGTACTTGGTCTGAATACGAGCAAGGTTTCGGTTCTGTGCCATGGAATAGTTGGTTAGGATTGAAAAAAATTCAACATATTTTAAACAATCAAACATCATTATCACTTCGTATACTTTTGTCGAATACTCACGGGGAATCTTGTTCTATATTCTACGACAATGTCAGACTGGGCGACGCCTCAACTAAATATCAGTTTCAAGCTAGGAGTGTTTACACCTCCATTTACCGCCCCACATGTGGTGACTCCATGATAGGATTGAATAACACCCTGGATCTGAGAGGTCGACCATTTTCTACGTATGATCAAGATGAAACCTCTAATGGTTGTGCTGCAAGATTTGGTGGTGGATGGTGGTTTGCAGATCATCCCAACTGCTCTGACGGTTTTCTGACAGCGACACTAATTGTTGGAAATATATGGTCGGGTCCATTTTGGGATTCTGACATAGAGCAAATCACCATGAAACTCACATCAGATGCATAATATAGATACGGTAAACTTATCATGAATTTATCTTACTATAAGATTACAAGAATTTTCAAACACGCACAGTTACATTTACTTGCTTTACAGTTGCTTTTGTTATGTATATGTTCTTTTTTTCTCTCTCGTTCTCAATGGTAATGTAAAATATTTTATACCACGGTCGCGAGTACTGCTGACGTTCATTTATAAACATTAATATAATAGATATGTTTAAATATCATCTTATCAAAATCTTCGAGAAACAAATATTGGTTGTTGAATTACAAAATGTGTAAAAAATATCGAGTTAATTTAACTAGTAATCTCACAGGGCATCAAAATATCATTCTAAAGCTAATTAAACAGCGTGTACCTCTGAGTAACAACATGTTTCAGTTTCTAATTTCATAGTTCTATACTATATTTGGATTAGTCTTCAATTTATTTATTAAAAATATATAATACCTGCATCTTTTTAATTTTTATTACATACAAATAGTCTAAAATGAATGTCAACCAATGAAAAAGACCTTTTTCATACGAGAGGGTTTCGTGCCTGTGTTGTTAATTACAAAATAAAACGTATGTGCAAGCGTGTTGATTGGTTTGTTTTGAAATGATGAATTTTTGAAAATTCTAATAGAAAGTAGAGGTGTTCTAATGACTTGGAAAAATACCAGTTTGTCTCACATGTCCATAATTAATTCATAATTAGCTAAATTAGAAGAGAATTACCAGCAGAATTCCAATGAGTGACCGATCTAGAAAGTTCAAAAAGACTTTTTTTTGTTTATCCAGACTGTATAAACATGGACATTTATGATTGGTTAATAACATGCAATAAGAACATAATGATATGATTAAGAATACGTGATAATTTATAAGAAATCCATCTTTAAAAGGTTTCTTTTTCATAAAAAATCATATTTTATATTGTCCTGTGTTTTACTACGCTCAAATGTTTGTATTCTTTAAGTCATTTATTGGTTTCAATTTCCCAATCTTTTAAAATTACGCGATGTTTAAATGAACATTGATCCGAAAGAAACATTTGATCGCCGTGGAAACCATTGATATAGCTGCCATGATAATAATGATGTGGTTTCTTTTAAAATTTTAAAATACTGGCCGATCGATTTAAAAAAGGAAACTCTTAAAAAGATTTTCAGGCAACATTATTTGTAAGGTAAATGGCAGCTAAACTTTGTTATAAATTTTTTTCGATAATGTAGAATTTAATTCCCGATTAATGCCTAATTAACCTGATAAATTCTTCGTAAGAGTTTTAGAAAATTTCAAAACTTTTTCAATTATTGCATCATTTTACTAAAAGTGGTTATTTTGACCTATATGTATCATAGTCTAAAGAATTGGGCTAAATTTACAGCAATTGAATATTTTTCACAAGTGAATATCAACAAGGTACAGTTTCCACTAAATGCATTGTGTTAAATGGGATTGTTCCTCGTGATTTTCTAAAGCTAGCCCTACTTGGATTGAACTGATATTTAAAAACTTAAAAAAATACTTTAAAAAAATATGTCAGTATTGGATTGTTTAGACTTATTTATGAGCAATGGAGTGTTCGAAGTGTCCAAGTATAAAGAATATCACAAATAAATGTGTTCAGCAAGAGAAAGGATCATCTGACTGGTAACTTTCTGAACCCACACGAATTTAAGGATGAAAGGACATTTGGACCAATTGGATATTAATTACGAAGAAAATCATAACGATTAAAGTTGCATTTTCTTTGGTGAGCTAACCAACTTAAGAATTGAGCTGATTCTTAGGGAAACATTGGATATTGGATTGTTTGAATTTATTGAATCTAACGTGGTATAACTGTAGAATATAATTAAATTACCGGAGGAAAGATTATCTCGCACTGTGCATCGTTCACATAACCACTATTTAATGATGGGTTGATTTAGATCGCGTGTAAAGATCTTTTAAAAGGTTGGAAGAACACCTTACCAACATTAACACTCGCTCGTGAATAGATTTTGCTGCCCGTGATAATTCTTGGGATAATGTACCAATTGTGGGACCTTAACTTGAGAAACTGGCCCGGTACAGTACAATTCAGTCTGGTTCTAGACTAGTGGGTATTATTGATGAAGTAAGGTATTAAAACTGGTTCTCCGTTGGAACTTATGGTTTTTCTGTGGAAAACAATCAATATCACTAATTCTATTTGAGCGTTCATTGAACAATTCAATTACTTTTCCTGTCTATTGTTTTGCGCCCTTAGAAACTTTGGATAGTGTTTTTTGTTAAGGCTGGCCTTGGATATCATTGTCTTTGTACCTGTTGGTCCTTCTCTTCGAAGGAGTTCACTACTATACTGACATTTACTCCCGATCTTTGGACGAGAATTTTGATTGACGGAACTGTTTTATTGTACGGATTGTTATTCTTGACAATGTTGGAACGTGCAATGATCCTCGTATTAAGTCTGTCGATGATTGAGGCCTCCATACACACACACCCTTTCGCCAGATTCGAAAAAACCAACATCATAGACTATAAATGTGATAAATCCTGGATTATTGAAATTTTTGAGACAAGGAATATTTATAATTGTGGATTGAAGTGTAATGAATTTGCAGATTGTAGAAGGTTTTTATTCTGTGAAACGAAATCAAAATGTAAACTGTATTTGGATGGTACCGATTGTATTCTTCGTGGTGATGCTACAGGATGTCATTGTTTTAAAAAGGTTCGTGGTTTAAAATGTTAAGTTTTAAAAGGTGCTCACTTGGCACTATTGGTCATAGGTACAGAATCGCCATTCGTTTCTTCATCAGTAATAGTGTTCAAAGCCACCGCCGAAATTTGAAGTTTGTCTTTAAATTGTGATTGATCTTTCAAATAAGCAACCAGAACAAAATTAATTATTTATTTCCGATTCGCCCATCGAATGTTGGCGGAAATCATCTTTAGCACAATATTCCTGCAGTTGTCATTAATTTCACAATTTGGTTGTTCACAAAAGAAAATGGTCATTAAGTCAAAATGCTTATTTTCTGTTTCAGCTAATTAGTTGTAATGGTACAAAAATAACGTGTCCATGGGGATTTTATGGGGATAACTGTGAACACATTGCCAAAGGTAATGTCTAAGTTCTTAGACTACGCTTGATCTGAAATACATGCATCCAGATTTCATTTGTTATTACATCAGCTGCGTACTCAATTATTTTTCATTACTTACAATCCATCGGGAAAATTCTGTAATGTAACCTATAACTGTAACTTTGTACCAAAAATCTCTTCGTAAGCATGACAAAGAAAAATGCTCGTTTGTAGTGACATACAAGCAACCACGAACTCTTGGAAAACTGTTTATTTATTCTTGTTGTAAGGGATATTATGCACATTAGATTTTATGTCATCATTGAAAATCTAACCTCTACTTGTTGAAATGTAATGATATTTGTTAAGTTAGAGATTAGGGTGATTGAAGAGTAACCAGTTACTATTCAATATAAAGCACTGGCACAGGGTTAAAGTTATGTTTACAATAATTGTGATGCTAATATGCAATGAACTAAATCAAAGAAGATCATAACGGTTATCCTATAAATCTTCTTGGACCTAATAAAGAAATTCATAATACTATATAATCTACATTTACGGAAATAACATTATTGGCACAATTGTAAGAATGCAATAGCCAATGCGGTGTCGATACCAGAAACGTAAATTAGTTGGACATGATGAAAGATTCAGCCCAAATCGTAGCTCGCTGCAAACCAAAGCTGCCACGTCACAGTAGGCTTCCTAATTTTCACGCATGTAGCCCCACTGAATAGTTTTAAGTTACAGACATTGAAATACGGATACCTTACACTTAGATCTACCAATCTGATCGTACACGTTCTGACATCTGACATATACGATTGTGATATCATGATTTGGGTCAGACTCAAAAGGTCACATATATGGAGCAAAACTCTTGTACCGACATTTCCGTTTTTTTTTTTGGTTATGGTGAAAATTCTCAAAAACTGTAAATCTGACCTTTTGAGTCTGGCCCTAACCTTGACATCGTCACATCCGCATATCACTTTAGAGGAATGGGTTGTACACGTAATAACAGGTGTGAATGAAAACCGTTATATAACTGACTTGAGGGATTGTTTTCAGAATTTTACATATTATTTCAGATTGTGAAGACGCGAATTCGAGAGGAATGACTTCACACCAAAGCGTCGTTACCAGAATAAAGCCATTAGAGGCACCAGCATTTGATGTTTGGTGCTGGCTTAAGATTCCGACCTCAGTGACGATACTAAACCGTTATCAGCAATGCTCTACGGAAGATTTCAATCGAACCCTTCAAGAATACGAACAAGGATTTGGCATCGTTCCATGGGATAATTGGTTGGGTTTTGACAAAACTCTACAAGTTATAAACAGTCAAAAATCCCTTAAACTTCATGTTCATTTTACTGCTAACGATTGGAAGAAATGTTCCATATATTATAACGACTTCAATTTGGGGAACGCCTCAACCCAATACCGATTCCAAACTACCAGTAATTATGAGACCGATAGTCGACCGACATGTGGTGACTCCATAACAGGGTCGAATAATACCCTGGATCTGAGAGGTCGACCATTTTCTACGTATGATCAAGATGAAACCTCTAATGGTTGTGCTGCACAATTCGGTGGTGGATGGTGGTTTGCAGATCATCCCAACTGTACGGATGGCTTTTTAACTGCTAAGGAATATTCTGAAAACTTTTGGAAGAATTCCTTTTGGGGGCCAAATATGAAGGTAATTTCTATGAAACTCGTCTATGGCGTATAACGATCTAAGAAATGTGACGTGTCAGTATTCAGATATTACCACATTATCCTTAATAAAGCAATCGTTACCATTGGTGACCACAATATTTTCTTTATGTACATGGAGTGCTTTTGTTTATTTGTAGAACAAATTATGAATTATTTTATGACGGGTCATTTTCAAGACCGCATCACTAGTTAACGTGAAAAGAAAAATATCTAAGCAAGTGTACTTTATCTCCGCTTTTGCATTGTTCGTGCCCACCAAATTGTCACCATCTATCCTGCTGAAAGTTCGTTCAAATTAAAGGAAGAAATTAGTTTTCTACTATTCTATATCGCTCTGCATCTGCATATTGTAACAGTGGGAATAATGCCTAATATTTAGTTCGTCTTTCCGTTACAATATATTCCAAGATGCAACCTTTGATCTTGTAACAAATGTTATAGTACTAATCGATCAAAAGATGTTAAGGTAACTAGTAACAACGTTTTAACCTACTCAAACGGATCTGAATAAATTTCAAAACGACTTTGATTTGAATATAAAGCTATTTGATAAAAAGCCTTATTAAAATCAAATAGAATATTCATCTTAACAGTTAATTAGGTAGTTATGCATTAAACATAACTTTTATATCTAAACGTCTCCAATTCACTGAATTTTGATAATATAGATGAAGTAAATTATTTACTCAACGCGAAACCTAATCGAAACTAACGGTTAATTAACAATAATAACTGGGATAGTCTACGGCGTGTTGACACTATCAACATGTTTCCAACAATCTGTTCCTGAAATTTTGGCGTTTTAGTTGATATGTTAAAGAATTGGGGTTTGTTTTGCTGTCAATGGACCTTCCTGGATCAAAAATTTCTCAATTCAAACTTCCCTCTTTGTCAGTTATAGACTAGAAGTATATTTATTTATTCATTGTAAATCGGGATATTTTATTCATTGTCTAAATTTTGATTTTTCTGTTATATTTTCAGAGGCTTACATCAAAACACTTAATATCGATATAAGGGGTATAGATTTTAAATCCCAACAATAGGCTGGGTATATTATTCCATCTGGGTAAAATTAAGCTCACGTTTTATATTTATATCGGTTTACAATTTATCAGTCTTTCATATCCGATAAAAAAAATTCATCACTTTCACAGTATGGTCATCTTCCCAATATCAAGGTATTACGAACTTCGTCTTATACCTTGATTGTCATAGCCACCTTTCTAGTATAGTTTGTCAAGGGCCATGATTGGCTGTATTCGTATTAGGATGATTTATTGGGCACCCATTTACAGCTGGGTATACTGGAATAATGAGGAAAGACGACTTATTCAGTACCCATTTAAAACTGGGTAGACTGGAATAATGAGGAAAGATAATCGTACATTCATATATTTTGTGATGATCTGAGTACTAAATGCAATCCTTAAGCGACATTTGGATTTCGGGATAGGTAGGGTTTAATTCTCCCAAAGGTACAGGACTAGGATGGAACAAATACCTTAACTAACGGAACAACTTTATGGTATACTACTTCTGAGTTGTACAAAACGTTTCTACAATTTACATTGTCATCAGTAGATGAAAGTAAATGGAAATGCATTAATTATTCAGCGCACATTATTTTACTAAATCTTATTTAAATTTAGTCGAGCGGTGCTGGTGATTAGAGGATTGATTTGATCGTGTTCGTTATTCAAAATGATGTGGATTATCTCCCTTAAATGGTATTGGCAAAGAAAACGTGAAGTAACAAACCACGTGTTAGTTAAATGCAGTATAACAAATTATATAAACCTTATATATCCAAATAACACAATAACAACCTCTGATTTCAGTAAAATATACAATCCCTAAACAAACAGGAATGATAACCATTCATCTTATTTGATTTTTGACAAAGTCTAAATTAGAGTAATAAGTTGTATTAACTTGAGTCTTTCCAGTTTTTGTTTCTTGTTCAATCTTGTCAAATAACCACGATTCTAAACAGTCCAATACTATAGGCTTAAAGTCTTCATGAAACTTATTACAAAATAAATGTGGTGCCTTGGTAAGTAATGACAACTCCTTTATACCAAATATACATATGTCGTGTGCGAATTTACCACTACATGATGGAAAGGCGTGCTTCCACAGTTTAATCCGGACAATAGTGTTTCTCAATGACTTTGCTGAACCTGTAAGAAAAATAAATAAACCAAGCACAAACGATTCGAACCGCAAAATGTAACTCGACATATTGGAGAAACCTTGATAGTAAACAACACAATGGTTAAAGGTTGTCTTAATTTAAACAATTATAAACAGTTTTTTCTATTATACAGCTCTTGAGATGTACTGAATAGGCGAAAGAAGCATTCCACCCAGTTAAATGTGGAAATGAAATGAAATGAGCTTTACGTCCTACTTTGCTGCATTATGTGGAGCTAAATGTGGAATTTACCAATCATATCATCATTTAGTAGTTAGTTGATCAAATAGACTGTCACAAGTTTATTTCCCTGACAAAAAAAAAACGTACATTATGCGCACAAAGTTGTCTCGGTCAAAATAAAATATTCCACAATGCTCACACCTTGCACGTTATTTCAAGATTAAGCTATCAGTTTTTGCTTGGCGTTATTCACAAATGCTTAGACCTTTGTAAATCGCCACCACAAGTCACTGTTGACTCTTGGTGGTCATCGTTGTGTTTTCTTCGACCAACAGCCGAGGTGGAAGAGCAGCTAAATGTTTGACATTAGTGGACTTTTGCGATTAATTTTAGTGCATAAACATTCTGCTAGGTGTCGTAGTAAACTGGAGTCAAGTGAAGTCAGAGTTCATCAGCTTAGCCGACCTAACCGCTGTTTTTTCCGCCATGCTGGTCACGGTAATCACACCGATTTGCTTACAGGTCTACAAACACTGGTAGTCCTTAATGGTTGAAGTCAATCAATGAGGCGAATCTTAACAAGTATTCGCTCCTGTCGAGCTCAGTTGCAAACTTCTCCCAGTATGCCGTTGGAACCGATGTGGGCCCAATCCCACTCTGTAAAAGACACATTCTCGAATTGAATACTTACCGTTGTACGAGCCAGGTATTTTTAAATGTTTACTGAAATATATTGAGTTGTAGAAAGTTTCATGTGGATGTAAAGCCGGTTTCAATCGTTCAGCAAACTCCAATGCCTCTGGTGCAGTTCTAAGAAATTCGATGAACTTCCGGTTAGCCACAATATGCTGCGAGCCTTTCATAAACGTAAATCCAGTTACGTTACCTATTCTCGACATTCGGTACTTCCACATAACGGATCTGTAACAAAACAAATATCGTATAAATAAATTCTGAAACCAATTTCTTCACAATATCAAGCTATTTAGAACTTTACTGCAAAAACCATCTTTCTTGTATTACAAAAGCTTGTAAATGTAGCCATTTAATTAGATTGTATGCTAGCGAATACAGCCAATCATAGCCTCGATTACACGCGAAGCAAAATTGTTTACAGTTTTTGTGTCGAGGGCACTGATTGGCTGTATTCGCTAGCGGACAATCAAATAACAAGTTTTACAAGAAAGGTCGTTATTGCAGTGACTTGACTGATTAATTTCATAGTTCAAGGGAGGTAACTGATATATAATATTGCTATATTGTTTAACAGTTTAAGTCATATTATGATTACCAAGCAAATTTGGGTAAATATTTGACTGGGTTTATCAATTCATCAAATAGCTACGAAACCGGATTCACAGGTAAGTTACAAATACATATTCCGTTCTCAATATAAAAAAAACTGTTGATATCAGCAAGCGGATACCGACAGCTCCACTGTATTGATATTTTGGAATGCTCATTATGTCGGTTAAAAATTAACCGATGGCTCTGTTGACAAATTGTCCCAGTAGTAAGGTAGGACATTCTCAATATGACAGAATGGCTACCCTGCGACTGGGTTTGTCAACTCGGCACCCATTTCGGGAAGAGTCCACATAACACAATATTTAGTTCAACACCGTTACGCAAAACTGTCAAGCTTTAATATTGTTATGAAAGAATTACCCGAAAGGAAATCCTACGACTAAGCTAGCACCGTTAAATGCTTTCAATATAGTAACCAGTTCCAAATTTGTCTTCAACGGAAACTCGGAACCGGCTAGATTGATGAAGTATTTCCAGTCGAATTTCAATGCATCGTCCATACAATTTAAATCTGCTTGAAACACAGAATATTGTCCCCATGTTACCTTCACTAAACGGGAAGTTACATGTACATTATCAAAACAATTTGTTATATCAGACACAGCTTTCAGTAGAGATTTGGGAGCTTTGGCATCAACGTGTATAAAGTAGAAGTTACTCGGTCGATAAATAGCTCTTAAAAGTCTTTCCAACAACTCTATTTCTTCGTGCATCAAAATTCCAAACGCTATAGGAAAATCCCGTTCTTCCTGCGTCACTTCCGTTATAAATCCCCTACTCTGTATATACTTGTCACAAGAAGTAGTAACATTAATGTAAAATTCGGGACTAAGTGGAATTTTATCGTAATCTATGAGACTTGACTCTATCCTTTGAGTTTCGTCTTGGTCTTGTGAAATTAGTGGTTCACATTTAATTCCTATATCTGTCCGACTTGTTAAAACTCCATCCTTCTTCCTTTGATAGACACTGCTGCCATACACTGGTATAACAGACAAAATATCTGGACTTAGACTTTTTTGCTGAGTTTTATCCGGATCATCTTCGTTTTGTTTATCTAGTGTTGTCTGCGGTGTCAGTGTAGTAAATTTTATCAATTTACTTTGAGGCAATGGGTAGTCATCCGTTGCTGTTAAGAAGGTGACGACTCTGTCTAAATGACGTGGCAATTCTTTCAACCAAGATTGCTTTACTGGTCCTTCTGATTTTAAGTAATTCGTTAACACTATGATTAGGTAAAATAACATAACACAGAAAGCTATTTTAAGGAACCTCGACATTTAAACACTATGGGTCTCGTCTATCAAATTTAAAACGTTACACATAGTGACATAGAAGAGCTTTGAATATTTTCCAGAAGTCTTTTTAAGCTGGAAATCAATGGCTTCAATATAGATGATAGAAATAGTAACACACGCCCACGATACAGCAGTTCACAAATATTTGTTATTAGATTTATCGTGAGCACAGACAGAGACGGTAAGCTGTGAATACTATTCAATTAGATTAGCTGAAAAATTTTCGTTTCTGAGACCAATGTACGATCGACCTCCGAAAATTACGAACCATGGACTTTAAATCCGGATGCTGGTCACTGGGCATTATTTCTTTTCTTAGTTTGGTATGAGAAAAATATGTATTTGCTAAAAAAAAACTCAACATATGTCGCTCGTAACAAACAATCAAACAATATGTTGTCTTTATCGATATAGTTTTCTTACGTAAAGAAATGTTAAACCCTTTATAGATTTGTTCTCAATCTGTGCCGTATCCACTTTAACATTGTAATAGTTTATGGAATGTGCAATGAAGGAAATTTTGCCAAGACAGCTGCACTAGTTTACTTTTTTGGTAAGAGGCTGTTTATTGCCGGGCATATATCTAAATATTAATGATCGATTGAAGTCCAGGTTGAAATTATACCTAAATAAATATTATTCAAGAAATCAATTCAGATTTACCGCAATGATAAATTCATTGTATGATTATAATATCAGCAACAGAAATTTACTGTTGAATTTATCGTATTTAGATTTAGCACAAGTTATGTCTTTCTAAGGACATACGTTTCTTAGTTTCTTAGTTTTGTCCCACAATAGTACGTTAATTAGAAAACCTCCATATTCAAGGACGGGGAATCACAAGGGGGAGGGGGGGGGGGGGGGGGGGGCGAAATATCTAATTTGTAACTTAGTTATGAGATTTTTCTCCGAAAAACATGCCTTCGGGGTAACTCCCCTTTGGGAGTCCCTTGAACTTTTTTAAATTTGTCGTCAACTCGCTATTTCTTCAGTTGGCACGTTCTTATTTGTTGTGTTTGTTGAGCAGCTATGGCGCCAGGAAGGGTATGCTTACTCTTCCAGACACCGGGCACCACTTTTCATTATGAAATACTTACTCCCTTATGATTGATATACTTCTTCATATGAAAAGTTCATTAGCTGCTACCAATGTTTCGTCAAAATGTTGTTTTGGATTTCGGGTCTTGTGTTGCGGTTCGTTAGTACAATAGTAGACCAAGTTTATTTATTACAAAGATGAATTGTGCGATACCAAAAACTTAACAGACTAAATGTACTCTACTTACGATTTTTCTTTTGCACAATTCAACCAGAAATTGAAATAAAAATACAACATTATTTTTTCATCTTATTTGATTTTTGACAAAGATTTACGTAGTATTTCCAGTCGAATTTCAATGCATCGTCCATACAATTTAAATCTGCTTGCAGCAGTGAGTATAGTCCCCAGGTTACCTTCACTAAACGGGAAGTTACATGTACATTATCAAAACAATTTGTTATATCAGACACAGCTTTCAGTAGAATTTGGGAGCTTTGGCATCAACGTGTATAAAGTAGAAGTTACTCGGTCGATAAATAGCTCTTAAAAGTCTTTCCAACAACTCGATTTCTTCGTGCATCAAAATTCCAAACGCAATAGGAAATTCCCATTCTTCCTGCGTCACTTCCGTTATAAATCCCCTACTCTGTATATACTTGTCACAAGAAGTAGTTACATTAATGTAAAACTCGGGACTCAGTGGAATTTTATCGTAATCTTTCAGAGTTGACTCTATTCTTTGAGTTTCATCTTGGTCTGCAACACAATCGTAGTTAAAATGTTTCATACTGCAACACAATCGTAGTTAAAATATTTCATACTGCAACACAATCGTAGTTAAAATATTTCATACTGCAACACAATCGTAGTTAAAATATTTCATACTGCAACACAATCGTAGTTAAAATATTTCATACTGCAACACAATCGTAGTTAAAATATTTCATACTGCAACACAATCGTAGTTAAAATATTTCATACTGCAACACAATCGTAGTTAAAATATTTCATGCTGCAACACAATCGTAGTTAAAATATTTCATACTGCAACACAATCGTAGTTAAAATGTTTCATACTGCAACACAATCGTAGTTAAAATATTTCATACTGCAACACAATCGTAGATAAAATATTTCATACTGCAACACAATCGTAGATAAAATATTTCATACAGTAACACAATCGGAGTTAAAATATTTCATACTGCAACACAATCGTAGTTAAAATATTTCATACTGCAACACAATCGGAGTTAAAATATTTCATACAGTAACACAATCCTAGTTAAAATATTTCATACTGCAACACAATCGGAGTTAAAATGTTTCATACTGCAACACAATCGTAGTTAAAATATTTCATACTGCAACACAATCGGAGTTAAAATATTTCATACTGCAACACAATCGTAGTTAAAATATTTCATACAGTAACACAATCGTAATTAAAATATTTCATGCTGCAACACAATTGTAGTTAAAATATTTCATACAGCAACACAATCGTAGTTAAAATGTTTCATACTGCAACACAATCGTAGTTAAAATGTTTTATACTGCAACACAATCGTAGTTAAAATGTTTCATACTGCAACACAATCGTAGTTAAAATGTTTCATGCTGCAACACAATCGTAGTTAAAATGTTTTATACTGCAACACATTCGTAGTTAAAATGTTCCATACTGCAACACAATCGTAGTTAAAATGTTTCATACTGCAACACAATCGTAGTTAAAATGTTTCATACTGCAACACAATCGGAGTTAAAATATTTCATACAGTAACACAATCATAGTTAAAATATTTCATACAGTAACACAATCGTAGTTAAAATATTTCATACAGTAACACAATCGTAGTTAAAATGTTTCATACCGTAACACAATCGTAGTTAAAATATTTCATACAGTAACACAATCTTAGTTAAAATATTTCATACTGCAACACAATCGTAGTTAAAATATTTCATACTGCAACACAATCTTAGTTAAAATGTTTCATACAGTAATACAATCGTAGTTAAAATATTTCATACAGTAACACAATCGTAGTTAAAATATTTCATACTGCAACACAATCGTAGTTAAAATATTTCATACAGTAACACAATCGTAGTTAAAATATTTCATACAGTAACACAATCGTAGTTAAAATATTTCATACTGCAACACAATCGTAGTTAAAATATTTCATACTGCAACACAAGAAATTATAATCAAGGAAGGCTCAGGGACTAGTTATGTTAAAAAGTAGAAAAGAATCCGTAAAACGTATAGAATAAAACCTTTGCATTGCAAAAAATATCCTGACTACATCGGCACCGTCTTTCGTAGCGAACATGAATTGTAACCCTTTTCCAGGAACCATCCTGCGATAAGACAGCAAGGAAAGTTTAACAGGCTTTTTAATGTCCAGTTCTTCGATATATTTTACTAATCCTTGTCGCGCTTTCATGTATGAGAGTGATCGCCCTTTATATGAAGAAGGCTCCACCCAATCTTTCAACCTTAGCGAATAATAATTGAGTTTGTAGTCACATGACCACGAAATGCGTACGTCCAGATGTTCACCCAATGTATCTTTGTCGTTGTATAATATTTTAAACAATTGTCTGTTTTTTGCACTCAAGATGGACGACACCATCGAAATTTCTGATTGTAACTGTAGTAATTTACTTTCAAGTTCAAATATTGAATTGGACATTTCCCTTAGGAATGTTTTATAACTGAAGGTTTCATTTTTAACCGGATGAAAAGTAAGGTAATCTGAAAGCCTTGTGGTCTCTGTCCATTTACCACTGGTATCTTCATAGCTCTGAGAAAATTTTATCTTGTACTGAAAAAGGAAGGAAGAGCTTTATTTGACAAGGATAACAACTAAGGTTCACAGCTGGCCAAACCTTTTACCATTGCTCCTTTCCGGATTTTGCCAGGCCGATCGGGATCAGAATCCACAAGCAAATGACGTCATGTAAATAATCGACGCTCTAACCGACTGCCCTAAAAAACCTCCAAAATGTACAAGACATCCCAATCGTTTATTGAAAATGTTTTTTTTTTTTTTTCGCTACATCGAAATGTCAGATTGAAAATTGGCTATGCATAAAAGATAACATTTGTATTGCTTTAAAAAACTAATACATGTTGGTAAATTCTGTCAAATAAAAATAAAAATCCGTACAAGGAAGACAATTCCGTCGAGAGTAAATTGTGTGTTTTCTTCAGCATTCCTAATCGAACTTCCAAAGAACATTTAATCCTACCTCTTCAGAGCGTGTACAGGATAGTCCAAAATATTTAAAAATACACCTTCCCAATTCAGAATCTTCGTGAACACTGGCAGTTGAATTCAGACACGTTGCTAATTGTCCAGTTATTCCATTCAGAAGCTTCCGACTTAACAAGACCCCTGGTCCTCCCATACAATAAGGAGTATCTCCTTCTAAGCCTATATGACCAAATTCCTTCTGGGTACCAAGTCCAGGATGACCAAGATAAACCTTATCTTCAGCATTCATTCTGAACAATAAACTTTCTAGTTTCTTCAGGTTAATGTATATATCGTCATCAACTCTCATAAACCAATTAAAATGGTTGCCATAGAATTGATTAACATACCGCAACATGGCGAATGATTTACGTCGGGGAGGATATTCATCATCAGGAATACCCTTCAAAATAACCACCGGAAGTTCTCCGTTATATGGCTCTTCGCCACCGATAAAGAATATGACGTCACTGTAAAGGTCGGGAGTTAATACTCTATGAAGAGCTAGAGCACGAGATTCAATATGGCGTCTAGTTGTAAGAACACAAATCAACAACAGTTTAGTGGTTGCCCCATTGTGTAAAATATGTGGTGTCTGTAACCGATGATGATGGCTATTTGCAACAGTAAATGCACTAAGACAGGGTACGAATCTGACTTTCCATTGAGTTGATAAATAAGTATTTGAAATAAGAAAACCTGTGATCAATCCAATGATAACACAAAACACATAATCGTAAAGATTGCGGCTCCTTTTCGTATGAAAGCCCATACCTTGTGTCTTCTCTGAAATGAGAACAATAGCATTCATATATTAATAAATCATTGGAGAAGGGATGGTGTGCGTCTATCTACCAAAAATGTCAGACATTCGGATTTGTTCACCCGGATTCCCACTGTCAGTGTTGCTAGTCGAAAGTTGGAAATATATTCAGTCTTTCAGACTATACTGTATGGCGTTGACCGTATTCGTTAATGAAAGAACGAAGATTCACAGAACAAAACTGAACAGCTGATACCAGCAATACCATTTTTTTTAAAATGAAGTATCTGTTAGGAGGATCAATGAAATTTTCCCTACACCGAAATCCATTTCATTTGGAAACAATATACATATATCTTCATTTCAACTTTACTGATCGGCGATCTTAATATTTATTTCCTGATTGTTTTCCTGTACATTAAGGAGAATGATATTTTTCTATTCAAAATAATACAGGCAAAATGTATTGGTAGTAGTTCTTATAACCTTAATACGGACCATTCTTTTGTCAACAAACTCAAAGACAATTTCTAAATTTATACCGCTTCATGATATTGTTCATATGCACAAAAAGAACATTGTGATATTTTAAACAGGAAATACAATCTGGTGTGGCACGCGACAGTGTTCCATGTGTTTTAAATAATCATTGGAATTTCTGACAAAACAATGTAACACATACAGACTATATTAAACACTTTCTTGCAAGTCCAGCATTGATTAGATCTGCATTGTGACACAAAAATGTTCTAGTATTATATGTACTAACTAAATAATTTGAATAACCATTCATGTCAAAAAGAGTATATGTTTGGGTGCGAATTTTCCTAACAACATATTACTTATCAAAGAACAAGACAGTGGACGGCATGAAATGAAGCCGCAAATACTAAAAAATGTCTTAATAATAATCGGGTATTCCTCCTCGCACTTGCAACTTGTCTAAATTTGAATTTAACAAATCTGCATTGGTTAATCGCGTTATATCAGGATTTATTTGCCTTTGTAGATAGCAAGTAATTATATATGCGCCATTTTACGGATATAGCGATTGTTAAGTATTAATATTAAAGTCTAACTTAGTAATTATCCATAAATATGCAATTAACTATTGAAAAACTCTTAATATCAAGATTAAGCGTTTTTCAATAATTACCTAGTTTTATGAATTTTCCAGATTTTACAGGAATTCTGTTGTAACTTTATGACACCAGGTAAGCTAACTGATGAATATATGCTCATATTGACCATTCTTGAGAGCTTAAATTTTATGTTCATTCTAAGACGTAGTATCACTTTAAGGATATAACGATTTTTTAGTATGAATAGAATGGTCGTAATAAAGAATTGGTGAACAATGTTTGAAATTTCGACTGTTCTTGAAACGATATAGCCCAATGAAGTTCATAAATCAAGATAACTCTTATCTCATGTACAAAGTTACTTCTCAATTCCACGAAACCTTTATTTTATTCAACAATGGATGAATGAATTTAGTCACATTGTTTAGGTTTATTCAGTTGGTATGACTTTCCAATTCAATATATTATAACCTGTATTATTATTTAAACGTACTTTGTCGATTCGTGGTAACTTACACAAATCTAGGATTAAAATCGAAACGTGGTGCAAGTTATTCTATATTCAGATCGAAGGATTAAAGAACTTGTAGATAAAGATTATTAACTATTAACCTGTTATCTTAACTCCTGTTTCATCTTTCTTTGTTTTGTGTGAATTTTAATTAGTTCTATTTACATTAACATTCATCTGATCTGAAAATTGTAATGGCCTTTCGGCTTCTAATTTACCAATTTTATTCAATCCTCAATGTACAAATAATTAAAGAATATCTCAGAGTCCACTGTTATAAATAAGAACTGCAATCACTACACATACTATACACAAAGATCACTCAAACCATAGCGATCAACAGTTGTGAATCAGAATAACGGTCATAATGTTTCCCATGTAACTGAGTTGTGAGTTGTGTTCAGAACTCTTGACCAATTTCATTATTCACAACTATACACAACTGGCGATAGCTATGTTGTACCTATATATCTTACCTTAAATCCCTTATCTGTTTTTTTTTTCTTTCAAGATCCTTTTTGTGTATATAATTAAAACCGTTCAACAATGTATAATGGCGATTATAAAATGCATAGTATATATATCAAGTCTAGTTGAACCAGAAATAGTACTTATGGTACAGGAAATGCGTTGTAGACACCTTGTAAATGACATGCCTCGGCCTCGTCTGTGTTATTATTATTTAGAGAATGAAAAGGCAGCTATTCTCAACCAAACGCTATCACCTGATTCAGCTCTGCGACTGTGCTGCAAACTGTGTTGCAAATGTGAATACAGAAGTTAAAAAATTTGACGAATGCAAACAAATTAAGGATTTGCCGTTAAATATGTAATGAAGAACGCCAGATTCGGTTTTTGTCTTTCAGTTTAGCAGTGATCCTTTCATCCATAAACCTGGCCAAGTTTTGCTGCAAACGATCGCCTAGACACCCTTAGACATTCTTATTAACTGAAATTGGATGAACATTTGGTTATGTTTGTGGTAAAAGTCGTTGAAGGAAATAGACGAAACCGTTTAGGTATTATAAAAGTGGCAAGATTTTGTCAGACTGGGGGAAAATAGCCAAATATTTACAAAGCTAAATGCAACAAGTACGGACTGGACATACATACAGGAACTTGGCGAAGGCTGATGGTAAATGACAAGTCAACGTTTGCTTCAAGCGGATGCTGATATCGCAACCTAGGTAGTTGTTGGTAGATGACAAGTTAACGTTCGCTTCCAGTGGATGCTGATATCGCAACCTAGGTAGTTGTTGGTAGATGACAAGTTAACTTTCGCTTCAAGCGGATGCTGATATCACATACTTGGTAGTTGACTAGTCGTAATACTTATTAGATGGATTGGTTCTATTGGGTGATACTGTTGATTTGCTTGTTGGTAATTCGTAAGATCTGGTCGGGTAGAATGACATGGTGGTGAAACTGGATTGTGTTGTGTTAGATCCTCTGTCATCTTCATTCTTCCAAGTTGTGATCGTGGTGATGATTAGCAGTCGAATGATAGAGACTTGTAAGGGTACATGACGATTATTATACCAGAAAGTAATATAAATTATGAGACCACACGTGGCGATGATTAAAATTAATTAATAATAATTTGTTAATGAGCACTAATTGCATATATTATGGTGTATCATAACCTAATTTCTCGATTTTCTAGTGATTATACAAACTATTGTAACCAGCTATAAATATTGAGATTAGTCGTAGTGCTGTAAGTCCTGAAAGGTCGAATCGACATATTCATATGGCAACACCAATGAAACAAAGATCCCCTTGTCTTGTACTATTGTCTCACTCTTCAGTTTTTAACGCGAGGTTGCATCTGTGGGAAAATCGACTTTGGAAATCGAAATTTGAAATCAAAGTGTTCAACTTCAGCTACGGATAGCACTACTCAAAATAAAATCACGGGACGACTTATTATGTGTGATAACTGCAAGTCAGCATGGTTATTAAGATTGGGAAACCAGTTTAATTGTAAAACGGAACGTAAATGAGACCACGGTCTGAGTATTCAGATTCATAAAATACCTTTTGCACCTTTTAAAAGAGTTTCTTAAACACTCGCACCTTGTATATTAATTCTTAAAATATTTAAACTACTAAACTAAGATTACAAGTAACATGTTGTTTGTTGTTTCTAAGTTAAAAATTTTGAAAAAACATGCGATTGTATTGGATTTTGGGTTTAGTTTTGCGGTCTAGATTGTTAGTAGATGGTTACTTATTTGAAAGTAATACACCCCTCCAATTTTGGCTCCGCAATGTTATTGTGTATCTGCATTGTGCACGTGAAATAACACAGGGTATATTTGTATGTATTTATTCAATTAATTGTAATAACAAATTGTTGATTAGAATATGTAATTTAAAAAAAATAGAATGAAATAAGCAGGGGGTTGGAATTACTCATCAGTCTAGTTTTGGGGTATAAATATCTCGAGCTCGAGTCCACGAAAGGATTGCTTATACCAATACCATCATAATCAACGCAGCTTCAAATAAGGTAAGATTGTCTTGTGGCAAGTCTTCTTATTTAATTTCATGTTGTTCAAAAGCTGTGTAAGTGGTAAAATGTCTATAGCTTAGTGGATGCACAAACGTGGTAATTTTTATAGCTTAGTAGTCTGTTCTGAGTTGCTGATATTAACTAGTTTAAACCCCACTGATAAGACGGGCGATAATAAATGGTAATTCTCTTAGTTTAATCTAACAACGCTTTCAAAATGTTCATCATTTATTCATAGAAGGCAAATAGAGTTTCTCATGCCAGTGGATAAGACTAACACAAAGTCAGAACTCTAATTAAAGTGAAAATTCTCTTTTAATATGAACTGAAACCATGGTAAGCAGTAGCTACACATATCTTTTTAACGAATGTATTGTTTATCCGCTTATATAAATAAAAATATAAAATCCATGCAAGCAAGTTAAATTCCGTTAATCAAATTCTCGTTCAAAGTATGGCAAAATCGAGTGTATAACTTGTGTAGTAGTGAACTCCTCCAAAGAGAAGTACCATCAGGTAGTCTTGCTGGTATTAGCATATTTCTTAATATCACTTATAATATCTTAGATCAAAATGCTTGGTTACAAAGTTTTAACAGTTGTTATGCTGGTTCTAATCGTTCTCTCGGGTCTCGGTAATGGTGCTAGCATCAATGACAACAGAATATCGGTAAGTATACTAAAAATTTGTAAAAGCAAAACAATTCCAGTAACAAAAAACTCGTCCAAACCCTGACAAAATCGGGAGCAGTAAAAGAGTCCTCAAACGCTTCAAGAACGACGCCCGCATCAAATAACCACGAAATAAATGTGAGTTGATTTAAATCGATAAGTACAGGCATCCGAATCTCCAGGCCCCTACAGAAAATTGAATCCAATGCATTATTCACATATCATTGTATAAAAATATTGAACTGAACTTAAAACCTACATATATAACCTGTATATATTTTAATTGCGTTACAGTTGTATGAACAAATATCAATCAATATGCGATAAACCTTTTTTATAGAGTGTTTAAATATACTCTTTGTACTCTTTTAACATATAATACAATGTATCAACAATTTTAATTTGACTCAAATAGTTGTGGTTCACTGTACCCACAAAGGCGGCTACCTGTACCTCTTACTTAATTAGTGTCGTTGTTCTAAACAAACTTTTCAGAAATACTTACTTATAATTGATTTACTTCCTCATGTGAAAAGTTCATTAGTTGTTACCGATGTATTGCCAACATGTTGTTTTGATTTCTGTTTACTTTTTGCTATTCGAATCGTTAGTACTTGATTTATTTATTGTTAAACTATGTCATCTAATGGGGTTTTGTTTTTCAGTGTGTCAAACAGTTTTGTAACCAAGATGGTCCAAAATGTTGTGGTCATCGATATTGTCGGTGTTTTACTGGTGGTACCGACTGTAGAGTAGGTTATTGTGATACCCACAGTCCATATTACTACTATCAATATTATCAAAAAAAGTAACGTGAGTAACCACTCAAATCTTACTTAATATTATCAAATGTTATGTATTATATTGACCGAAACGGCAAAACAGTCGGTGATTGTCAAAGCGACAACAGATGCCCATAACATCTCAAAATACGACGAGTTACTTCCCTTGAAATGAACCGCATGTACTTGTTATAATTTTGTTTTCCACTGACATTGATTTGAGGTCTACTCTGAAGTTTAGTGATTTTGGGACAACAACAAAAGTTGCTTATAACATCTCAAAATACGATAACCTAAAAGAATATAGAAAAATAATTGGCAGATTATATCCATAAGTTACTTCACTTGAAATGGAACTGCTTGTATTCTCTCCGCACGCGGACACATCATTGGGCTCAACAATATCCAGAACTGGTTAACTGGTGATTAGCCATAACCCAATGAAAATGACATACTTGTCCTTTGTTCTCTGGCAACAAGAACATATCATTGATGGACCATAGACCCTTGAAGTTCTGTCAAAATTAGAACAATTTGAAGAAAAAATGTCATCGTATATAAAATCAGAGAAAGCTAACAGGCAGAAATGTTAACAAAGCTGTTTATCTGTTCGTGAAAGACTTCTGCCCTACTTTTTTGGTGTTTGTGTTTGTAAGGGCTGCTTACTGCTATTACACTGCAGTTCCGCACAGAAAATCAGTTGACTCTTAAAATTTACCATAAAATCATCACTCCTCTGTACGCTCACTGACATTTCAGCGATTTGAACAACGCTTATAACAACGAACCTAATACGATGACCTAATTGAATATGGTACAGCAATTGGTACATTACATCCACAAGTTACTTCCCTTGAAACTGAACCACTTAATATGACAGAATAGAATTGAACAATTTTCATAACTGAGTAATATTAGTAATATTGACACCATGATAACGTGTCACTTAACATAATTTGTTAAATTTCCACAATATTGATATTTTGTAGGTTGTGAAGAAGAACGCATCAATTGTTTTTTATTTTGCTTGTTCATTATCATTAGAAATATAAAATCAATAAATTTTCATATTTTAATTTAACTCCAATACAATTCATTTTCATTCGGGTTCATTCCGTAAGGGGGGGTTCGTTCAAGGCTTTGATTGAGACGACACCTTTGCCTCTATCAACTGTGGGTCATGTTATTGCTGATGTAGAGTGAGGGTCTGGCACGACATAGGAGAAACGGTTAGTCGTTCTTGAACAATAGAAAGCGCTATGGTTTACAGGCTGTGCAAGATCCCTCCACAGTTGGATGTCGTAAGTTTACAAGTATACCGATAAACTCCCTTCATTGCATGACCCGCTTTAATTCACCACTTCAAGTACAAACTGTTGTGAAATACAAACACAGTTTATAATAGAAACCTTTTATACTGACTTCTTATTGCAAATTAATATGGAGAACCGACTACAGTCCGTGCAAGAAAGTGTTATCTTGTAAGATGAGTTCAGTTTTATGATCACAATAAAAAAATGATTCGATAACTTATAAATCGTTTTGCAGTATTTGATTATCTGGTAAATCTCTTTAGAAGTAAGTAATTTCAATCAAATTGATGTATCGTAATGCTCAAATACGGAGTTTCTTCTTGTGGCCTTGACCAGTGTTTCTATAGGAGATTATCTCTTTAAACACTTTTTACCAGTTACCTCTTAAAATGACCATTTATTTATCGATGGACTTATCCAATGTCATAACCAAGAATTGAAGTCCACTAATGCATACAATCTCTTATCATTTCAATTTATAATTCCTGTTTGAAATGACTTTGTATTAAAAACAAATTATTGTGTAGAACTGCCTATAATAGAATATATTCATTGTTAAGATAGTGTTCAATACATCAATTGTAGAGCGATATAGAAATACCACTGTTAAAATAGTGCTCAATACATCAATTATAGAGTGATATAGAAATACCACTGTTAAGATAGTGTTCAATACATCAAGTGTAGAGCGATATAGAAATACCACTGTTAAAATAGTGTTCAGTACATCAATTATAGATAGTTATAGAAATACCAGTGTTAAAATAGTACTCAATACATCAATAGTAGAGTGATATAGAAATACCACTGTTAAAATAGTACTCAATACATCATTTATAGAGCGATATAGAAATCCCAGTGTTAAAATAGTGCTCAATACATCAATTGTAGAGCGATATAGAAATACCAGTGTTAAAATAGTGTTCAATACATCAATTGTAGAGTGATATAGATCAATTTTCTGAAGAGAACGTGAGACTCTTGAGTAACAACATCTTTCAAGTTCAGGATTAGATTTTAGACAAATTAAAACAGATCCCGAACTTCGGACAACTGGCCTAGTATTTTAGATTTTAGATGAAAAGTGTGCATTCAATTAAAAACATAGGTACACCGCACACGTGTCTAGGTTTTCAATATTGCGTGGGCTTGGCGTAGTGATAACGCACACTCGTGGTATCCAAAAAATACTTTAATGATATTTACATTGTCTTTCCAAGTATTTCAGTATTTCCAAATCAATATTCCAAATTCTTTTACATGATCAGTTCGACTCGATTTGCTCAGACATGAAGACAGCTGTCACAATGCCGTCTGGTTTTTCTTCAGTATTTGATAACATATTAATATTATATAATTAACAATATTTATAACGTCAGTTTAGATATTCGTCTAATTTGCAAAAGGTACCTGTAAACTGCACAGTATATACAAAATAAGTTATTGGGAAAACAAACTGTGTCAGGGATAAGGTAAGAATATATGCACTTTCTATATTAACAAGGGATAATATGATATAATTATTCAAGAGCACGTGCACGTTCTTATTGCGAACGTTGGGATGCAATAACTTCCAACAAAATACGATTACCAGACATTGTCATTGGTTTAATATGGAATATATGCTATATACAGTACTGGCCAATTTAATAGCAATTTTGTATAGAGTAGGCCCATAGTTTGCTATTATGTCTCAATTGTCAAAATCTGCTTCAAAATTACAACTTAATTTTAATTTTAACTATTTTGACATTTATAGTGTGTGTTCTGATAGAATGAGCTAACTGGTAGAAATAATGTCACGTTATGTTAAGATTATTGGTTGTGTCTTAATTCTGTACCAATTAATTGTCTTAATAACATATTACAACAAATCAGTAACTTTACACAAACAGTATTCGTTAGATCAATTTACTGATGTGATCGACAAGCAGGAAACAATACCAAAAGCAACAGTTCTCCAGAAGAACTACATAAATTCTCAACGAAAAATAATTGGAAATGCTAGCCCAGCCAAACAGAATAAACATAATGGAGTAAAAGAGGATCGAAAGAAAGCTAAACGTCAACCGCCGCTTAAAGTCAAAATGGGTCAAAAGAAAACTAAACGTCAACCACAGAAAGCCAAAATGGGGAAAAAGATAGCTAAACATCAGCCACAAAAAGCCAAAATGGGGCAAAAGAAAGCTAAACGTCAACCAACTCTGCGTCCAGATATTTTGTCTGTTATACCAGTCTATGGCAGCAGTGTCTATCAAAGGAAGAAGGATGGAGTTTTAACAAGTCGGACAGACATGGGAATTAAATGTGAACCACTTATTTCACAAGACCAAGATGAAACACAAAGAATAGAGTCAACTCTGAAAGATTACGATAAAATTCCACTTAGTCCCGAGTTTTACATTAATGTAACTACTTCTTGTGACAAGTATATACAGAGTAGGGGATTTATAACGGAAGTGACGCAGGAAGAAAGGGATTTTCCTATAGCGTTTGGAATTTTGATGCACGAAGAAATCGAGTTGTTGGAAAGACTTTTAAGAGCTATTTATCGACCGAGTAACTTCTACTTTGTACACGTTGATGCCAAAGCTCCCAAATCTCTACTGAAAGCTGTGTCTGATATAACGAATTGTTTTGATAATGTACATGTAACTTCCCGTGTAGTGAAGGTAACATGGGGACAATATTCTGTGTTTCAAGCAGATTTAAATTGTATGGACGATGCATTGAAATTCGACTGGAAATACTACATAAATCTAGCTGGTTCTGAGTTTCCGTTGAAGACCAATTTAGAAATGGTTACTATATTGAAAGCATTTAACGGTGCTAGCTCAATTACAGGTGGTCCTTTCAGGTATTATAACCATTTACTAGACTTTCAACCATCTCCAACTTACTGCCTTGTCTCGGATTTTTAAATGTCAAAACTTCCCTCTCACCTAGACTCGACTTTCCGTGGCAGTGGAATAGCTCAGTCTATAACGATTCTTTATACGTCAATAGTTCCCTCAAGCGTTAGTCTGTAAAACTTCTGTAGTGTGGCAGTGCAATAACTCCGTCTATAGTGATTTGATTGTTTTCATCTGGGCTCTAATCCCTCTCAATGTAAGACAAATTATGATTCCACTGGTAGTGCTTCCGTTAGTCAACTTCGTATCACCTACGACTGACTATTTATTGATTTAACTGAACTAAACTGCCAGTCGTGGATCTTAAGATCATCATGTTTCAGCCATCTGATTGGTCCAGGATCTCATTTCCAATTAAACTTTAATAGTAATAGTAATGATCAGAATACATGATGTTTTGAAATATCTTTTTCAATCATTCAGAGATTTTTTTTTTTTCGTTTTAGACCGCAAATGTGGAAGAACCGAATGTCGAAAGTAGGTAATATCACTGGATTTACGGTTATGAAAGGCTCGCAGCATATTGTTGCTAACCGGAAGTTCATCGAATTTCTTAGAACTGCACCAGAGGCTTTGGAGTTTGCTGAACGATTGAAACCGGCTTTACATCCACATGAAACTTTCTACAACTCAATATATTTCAGTAAACATTTAAAAATACCTGGCTCTTACAACGGTGAGTACAATTTATAGATTTGCTGTATTTCGGTGCGTTTGAATTGTGATCATAAATCGTCTAGCACAGCGGCATTAGGTTACTTGGATTATGATTAATCCTTTCATATTCAATTAATGATTTCAATCTGTAATTGTTTTCCTGCTTTCAGGTACCGCAAAAA
The DNA here is from genome assembly GCF_000327385.1 of Lottia gigantea. Taxonomy (NCBI): domain Eukaryota; kingdom Metazoa; phylum Mollusca; class Gastropoda; family Lottiidae; genus Lottia; species Lottia gigantea. The sequence continues at coordinate 935,172 of NW_008709463.1, forward strand.
TGATATCAGAAAACGATGGCATGGCCCGATACAAATTGTGGTCTTCTCACAGAAAGTCTTGTAGTGGTAAATTCGTACACGCCATATGTATATTTGGTATAAAGGAGTTGTCATTACTTACCAAGGCACCACATTTGTTTTGTAATAAGTTTCATGACGACTTTATGCCTATAGTATTAGACTGTTTAGAATCGTGGTTATTTGACAAGATTGAACAAGAAACAAAAACTGGAAAGACTCAAGTTAATACAACTTATTACTCTAATTTAGACTTTGTCAAAAATCAAATAAGATATTTTATTTCAATATTCTAGTTTCATTCTAAAATCCAAGTCAATTTGTGGGGCTTTATTTGATGTCTGGACAATCTCAACTATTCAAATTTTTTTCATTTATATATTTTATGTTTATAAACTTAAAGTGGTCTTATTACTTCATATGCTTTCGTTTCCCTAAATACGAAACCATTGCTTCTGTTTTATGCTGACGTAATTATTATGTGTGCTAGCTCTAAAAGTTTCAGCATATCAATTTACGATTTTGTGACGAGGATAACCTCATTACCCGACACCACATTTGTTTACGTTATTACTTGGCAATTTACATAATTTGTAGTACATGTCTGTTCAAATCAACAGTTTTATTATTAATTTGGCTTAACTCCCTTTGCTAATAATTTTAGCACCAGAAATTTTTTTTTTTCATTTTGCCAAATTTAATGATTGGAAAACTTTTATTGAGCCATTCACGTCACATATCGTTCAAAAGAGAATTAATAAGGAGAGGGTACTATAGGCGAAAGCCTATTCCCCAATCCTATTGGGTAAATAAATATTGTTTATACAAAAAAGAGAATAAAGAGTATATTCTAATTAAGAATACATTAGAAGTTAGAATTTGATTCGGAAAAAAAACATAATTCATTTTTTATGCATTACTGTTATATATTGTTGGAAAAAGGGCATTAAGAAAATAAATAATAAACTAAAGAATGGTACAGTTGCAATTTTTTTTCAACCAATATCAGAATCTACAATAGTGCATAAATTATAGAGTGATATACAAATACCACTGTTAAAATAGTGCTCGATACATCAATTGTAGAGAGATAGAAATACCACTGTTAAAATAGTGCTCAATACATCAATTATAGAGCGATACAAAAATAACCACTGTTGAAATAATGCTCAGGTCATTACATATAGCCAATGCACAATTTGCGTTTTTTTATACGCCCATATAAAATGGGGTCGTAATAGGCCCAATTCCTGACCCTGACAGATTTTTACGAAACTTTGCCCCAAAAAGTTGAATATTTCATACTGGTAATTGTTACACCAAATATTTCGATTTAAAATCAAAGGTGCCAGTGGGCGTATATTACCTTGCCTAGCAAGCTATCTTGTATATGGTGAGAGGTGCAGTGTGGGTAACGTTTGTTTACTCTTTATCGAATTCCCTCAGGATCTTAAACGTGCTGCAGACAGGACCCTGGTTAATCGTTTCATTCGAATTGTCAGCCCTCTTCACCATAGGCCTACCACTGACAAGGGGGAACCCAACCTGAAACCAATAAGGTCAAAACCGGTCTGAATCGGAATTCGAACCCGGAACAAGCATAATTTATAATGTGACTTAATGTGAAAAAAGCGCAAAGTGGCAAAACGGGCTCGTGCAAAAATTTGAAGTGTAGAAACATCCAAGGTCGAAATGGGTTAGGTGCGAATTAGTGAATTTATCGCTCACAAAGAACAATTGTGGGATACCAAAACCTTAACATACTTTCATTTGACTCTACTTTGGATTTTGATGTCGCACAATTCCACCAGAAATTGAAAAAATAACGTTATTTTGTTATCTTATTTTTGACAAAGTCTAAATTAGAGTAATAAGTTGTATTAACTTGAGTCTTTCCAGTTTTTGTTTCTTGTTCAATCTTGTCAAATAACCACGATTCTAAACAGTCTAATACTATAGGCTTAAAGTCTTCATGAAACTTATTACAAAATAAATGTGGTGCCTTGGTAAGTAATGACAACTCCTTTATACCAAATATACATATGGCGTGTACGAATTTACCACTACATGACTGAGTTCCAGAATACCACAATTTGTATCGGGCCATGCCATCGATTTCTGATATCATTTTTGCGGAACCTGAAAGCAGGAAAACAATTACAGATTCAAAGTATTAATTCGCTATGAAATTTAGAAAATGAATTGGCACAGAATTAACACACAAGCAATGAGACTCATTATAAATATTAAAAAATGAATTTAAAATTATAAGATCGTTTGTTTCAAGCAATATAAATGATATTCATTGTGAGAAAAACCCGCAGGGTATATGGTAAATACCTATAATAGGTACAAACTTATTCAATATAAAGAGATTTTAAAGAGACGATATGAGTAAACGGTAACCTACAGTCTCAAATACTGTAGGTTTTATTCACCTCAAAATAGGTAGGAATTTTAGTTTGTAATATTACGGTTAAGTAATGTTACGAAAGCACAGGCATGCAGGCTTAACATCTAGTGAGAGAGTATTGTTTGTGCAGTTAGGTGAGAGGTAGGGTTAAGGTTTGGATCGCTATACCTTATATTTCATATAATGCAATACTTTACAATTGTAAATGGGTTTGTATAATGGTTGTTAATATGGTGTTCCATAAGTGTGAGTAGAAGTGGCGATATAACACAATCCCTATAGATATGTCTCGGCAGCTGAATAAAGACTGTAGAGATGGCCTCAGCAGCTGGATAGATACTGTAGAGATTGATGCTAGATCGAGGTCTGAATAAAGACTATAGAGATTGGTGATAGACAGAGGTCTTAAGGATGCACGGGAGACAGAATTACTGGAACAGCTTCTCCAAACCAACTCACGAGTAGTTTCAAACGTACAATCCTCCAAACATTCGGGCGTAAATTGTCCTTCTTCAATTGATAGATTAGATGAGATGATCACTTGTCTTTAAAAACATTCTGTAGCGATTGTGTTTTTTGAATGAAAAGATATTTCGGCATCGCTCCCGATTTATATCAGATTAAAGCTAAATTGGGAGCTTCAGTGGCTAAGTGAGTAAGACGCTTGCTCGCTATTCTGAAAGTTCAGGGTTCAATCTCGACATGGGTCGAGATGATGCCTTCGGATTTTTCAACCTGGTTTACCCCTGTCAGTGATGCAGCGTCTAGTCGTTCCAATTGGAGAATACGTCCCGCGTGCTACAGACTATGCACGTTGAAGATCCATCGACAGTTGGAAATCGAAAACGAGTAGCCTTATGCCACTGTCTTGGCAAAATGTCCCTCCTAGCACACTGATGGCGTTGTCTGTCTTCATTAGCCCAGTTATGTGCAGAAATGTAGGACGCAAAACCGCATTCATGTCTTATATTTTTCATATTTAGTTGTTATGTTTCGATCTTCAGTATTTGGGTAAATCATTTCTTTATATATACTTACATTACACCCCCGGCTCAACATATAAACGATATTATTTCCATATGGCGTGAAAAAAAAACGATCTTATAATTATAATATTTCGTATTTTACATATTAACAGTAAGTGTTACATGAGCTCTGGTGGACACAATGTCCCGTTTTGTTAAGATCATTACTTGTGTGTTAATTTTGTACCAACTTGTTTTTTTTGTATTGTATTATAATAAATCAGAGACTTTACACGTTGATGCCATACCAAAAGCGATAGTTGTACACAGGAACTACATCAAACCTAAAAGAAATTTAATCGAGAACGCTAACCAAGTATTTATACGCAAAAAAAAGCAATATAAGAGATATAAAGAACAGCGAAAGAAAACTAAAAGTCAACCACAGAAAGCTAAATATCAACCATCTCTGCGTCCAGATATTTTGTCTGTTATACCAGTGCATGGCAGCAGTGTCTATCAAAGGAAGAAGGATGGAGTTTTAACAAGTCGGACAGATATAGGAATTAAATGTGAACCACTAATTTCACAAGACCAAGATGAAACTCAAAGAATAGAGTCAAGTCTCAAAGATTACGATAAAATTCCACTGAGTCCTGAGTTTTACATTAATGTTACCACTTCTTGTGACAGGTATATACAGAGTAGGGGATTTATAACGGAAGTGACGCAGGAAGAATGGGATTTTCCTATAGCGTTTGGAATTTTGGGGCACGAAGAAATCGAGTTGTTGGAAAGACTTTTAAGAGCTATTTATCGACCGAGTAACTTCTACTTTATACACGTTGATGCCAAAGCTCCCAAATCTCTACTGAAAGCTGTGTCTGATATAACGAATTGTTTTGATAATGTACATGTCACTTCCCGTTTAGTGACAGTGAAATGGGGAAAATATTCTGTGTTTCAAGCAGATTTAAATTGCATGGACGATGCATTGAAATTCGACTGGGAATACTTCATCAATCTAGCCGGTTCTGATTTTCCGTTGAAGACGAATTTAGAAATGGTTACTATATTGAAAGCATTTAACGGTGCTAGCTCAATTACAGGTGGTCCTTTCAGGTATTGTAACTATTTACTAGACTTTCAACCATCTCCAACTTATTACCTGGTTTTACTTCCTAGTCTCGAAACTATATAAAACTGTCTTTCTGTGACAGTGGAATATCTCAGACTTTAACGAGATGGATTACCGTCTTCTAGGCGTTAGGCGCCACGTGTTCGAATCCTCCTCTATGTAAGAGAATGTATCATACCACAGCGTGTGCTTCCGATGGTCAGCCCGGTGTCAGTGTTCAAAATCTAAATCTCAGCCAGTCTGAGATCTTTAGAACTTAGTTTGAATTCAGTTGAGTAACATGACTGGTTTATAAGCTCAACTGGAAAATTTGTTGTCAGAAAACAGGTTTTTTTTTGCTTTTTGACCTTATTTTTCTTTGCGTTGTTTTTAGACGATATATTTGGAAGGACCGGATGTCGAAAGTAGGTAATATCACTGGATTTACGTTTATGAAAGGCTCGCAGCATATTGTGGCTAACCGGAAGTTCATCGAATTTCTTAGAACTGCACCAGAGGCTTTGGAGTTTGCTGAACGATTGAAAAAGGCTTTACATCCACATGAAACTTTCTACAACTCAATATATTTCAGTAAACATTTAAAAATACCTGGCTCGTACAACGGTAAGTACAATTTATAAAGATTTGCTGTATTTCTGTAAGTTTTGTGTTTTATGACGAATGAGGAGCGGGGCTGGTGGATAATATCGTTCAGTAATCCCTTCGATCGCATAGATAACGAAAATCGAGTAAGTGTTCTTGTGAAAGGTAGCAGATTTTATTTAATTATAATTTAGTCCTCTGGGCAAAAAGGAACCAAAAAGCAAATTTGAAACATGTCGACAGAAGTTTTTCCAAGAGGTATTTGTGTTAATTTTATTGCAGACCTATTATACTGTGCGTACTATATATTATACATAGTTCATCCTTTAATAGACAATAAATTAGTTGAATCTGTGATTGTTTTCCTATTTTCAGGTTCCGCTAAAATGATATCAGAAATCGATGGCATGGCCCGATACAAATTGTGGAATTCGGGAACACAGCCATGTAGTGGTAAATTCGTACACGCCATATGTATATTTGGTATACAAGAGTTGGCATTACTTACCAAGGCACCACATGTGTTTTGTAATAAGTTTCATGAAGACTTCATGCCTATAGTATTAGACTGTTTAGAATCGTGGTTATTTGACAAGATTGAACAAGAAACAAAAACTGGAAAGACTCAAGTTAATACAACTTATTACTCTAATTTAGACTTTGTCAAAAATCAAATAAGATGAAAAAATAACGTTTTGTTTTCATTTTTCAAGTTGTCTGGGTCATGTATGGAGTTAATAAGGAAGTAGACCCAAAGAACATAGATGAACGTATGGCCGAATTGTTTCCATTGTTCTTTGGCAGATGTTGCTATTGTCTTGACAAAGACATGAAATAATTGGAGTTTTACGTCCTATTATTCTACATGCTTTTCTAAGAGCTACAACCTTAAAATTTTCAAGAACGACATCATGAATCCCATCCAATTATATGGCAGCTTTGGGTGATGTGGGAATGGTAATTTTTGTATAGCCGTATTATTTGTATCTCCATTTTGCCATACTTTGGACGGAAGTTTTATTAACAGAATTGTCTTGCTTGTAAGGATTTGCATTCGATGAATTGTTCTCACAGAAAGGCGATGAATTCGTAATTTACGTCCTACTTTCTTGCACTTTATTGAGACCTGTGGTGTGCATTAACAGAATAGTTGCTTAATCGTAAGTCATACAATAAGAACGAGTTTCCGTGTTTAATTGTGCCCTCCAAATGGATGGACGCCTTCTGTATATCATATAATCTTCTCCGTTGTTGCTATAACAAAAACAGGTAAACGATTTCAATATTTTTAAGAGTAGACAAAAGCCTATAATTTTCTCACAGTTAGTTCAATGTTGTAATAGCAGCACCCTAAATTATGTTTTTCACTTCTTAGTATAAATAAACCAAGTATGAACTGCTTGAAACCCAAGTATTAACGATCCGAACCGCAAAACCAACCCAAAATCCACACAAAATATTGGCGAAACCTTTCACATGGGAAGTATATCAATCATGAGTAAGATTCAGTATATCTCCAGTGAACAAGTACCACACCAATGATAAGAAAGGATAATTTCCGTTGAATTATTATAAATCGTATCGTGCTGAAGGGAGCACAGACAAAGTAATGTAAACTAGACAATTTCAGTGTGTATTTAAATTCCATGGGACGATTGACCGATACCCATAAACTTTTTTTTGTAATAGTATCATTTCAATATTTATATCAAAGTCGTAAATATGAGTGGTCAATTGTTTTTGAAAGATTTATAAGTCCACCTACATAAATAGAAAAAAATGACTTAATATCACACTGACGAACACCCATCATTGTTCTTGGAGAAAGAATTCCATGGTTTGTTTTTTTATATTCATCAGTAAAGAGACTTTATCTGGAATATAGTAGTCAGAAACATCAAGAGCTATATTCTAATCAAATTAGCGATAAAGGCCGAGACATTTAGAACTATTTTCTTTGTGATATTCACTTGCCCATGGGCTATAAGTAAAAGGAGATTATAATAAAATATCAAGCTATATAAATTTATCAGGGCTAATGGTGTTTTGAAATGTAACATAAAATATGAAAAGAACAATTGAGGTAATTTATTCTGTTTATTGATAAGGTCGTGAATTAGGTCCGTCCGCCATAATAATCGTTCATGGAGTTCTAATAGTAATAACTGCGACAAATCGTATTTGGCGCTTCGGTAGGTTGCCAAAATATCCTAGGTATGCCACGTCTTATTTAGGTGTCTCAGCAGAAAGATGTCAACCTCTGCCAGATAGAACGCCTGAATAAAATAACCATGAATAGATATATACTTGCACTAGTTCCTTGGGATTACAACCATCTGAGAAAATACTAAAAATTGTGCTAAAGGCTTCAGTAGGAGAACATGTCCTATTTACCTTTTTACCATTATTGGCGAAAATCGTCTCGGCAGAAATAGAATTTGTAGACCTAATAATCCACCATATTGGGGAGTGACCTAGAACCCAATGATCCGCTGTAAAAAGTACAGAAAGTCAGTACTGTCGAAAACTATGTTAATGAAATGTCGGAGTAATTACTAGTAACTATGTCGACTAATTTAATCATGTTCTTCTCACAGACTAACAATATCACGAAATGACAAACAGTGTCTTTGAATATTGTTTAGTCATAGATCAAAGATATTTTAACACATCCGAATATTATTCAAAACCCAAACACCAGCAGTCCGCATAATTGTGGGGTTGAATAAAAAGCGATTCAAGCTATGCAGACTGTTATGTCGATTAGTCTTTCAACTGGTCGTTTGCCAAAAAATTAAATGGACTCGGTTTTTAAACGTCCCCGAATGTGCACTTTGTCCATGTCATTATTTGTGTAAAACAACACGGCACGTCAATCAGTAAACATTTTGACGTCTGATGTTTAATCATTTTATATTACTTTAATATATCGTTAAACGAAAATAAACAGTTCATATAGAGTTAATCCCCTTTTGCCACTGGCTAGCAATATATCGAAGAGCAGAGGCTTTCACAAATACCGAGAGAAGTGGCAAAGCGACGCATTTATTCAGAGAAAAAATCGCTATTTTCGGGGGTTGATTGGTAGGAAACTTGAATTTATTTATTCATCATTACTAGAACTGTACGAAAATCGCATAAACCATTCTAATATACCTCTTTTCTGTATATGTAGCCGAGTCCCTTTTTAGCCCCTTTTGTAGGGTACGATTGATTAGTCGAACAGATGGTTAATTGATAGATGACAGGACAACGTTCTTTTCCAGCGGATGCTGATATCGTTGTTTGCCTGTATACGTACGATTGTCCGTCTTCATTATCCGATTATTAAATCACAGTCGAGAAGTCAGACAATATTTACAGAGAGTTTCGATTGATTCCCATTTCTAAAAGAACAATTCTAATTGTTTCCCTAATCGTAAATTTTATATCAAAATAATGTTGATGATAAACCCTGAACCCATTTCAGACTAGCTGCCTCTAAAACAAGCGGATAACTCAAATTACACGTCTATCTTAGCAATTCATTGATAAAGTCTTAATGATCATGAAGGAAGAGCTCCACTGGGAATGGCCATGTTCTATGATGATAAACTGGCAATATTCTTAAAGGATCATTACCTTTATATACAATAAAATTATAATGAAACCGATACATCTGTCGTCCAGTTATTCGGATGGGACAATAAACCGAGGCTCCGTGTGCTGCTGTGCAAGTTGAAGAACAGTTGGAAATCGAAAAAGAGTTAAGTTAATGCCACTGTCCTGTCAAACCTCCCTCACTGGCATGGCTTGTATTCATTGCCCAATTAGGTATATACGAGCAGAACGAAGCCTTTCATTTTTTGACCCACCTCCTGTTTTAGTCATTTGCTTTCCAAATATTCTAATAATGAAAGGTGAGTTCAGTCATATTGCTAATAAAATCACAATAAAATGAAACCCAAAGTCGAATGCCACTGGCAAAAATGAGAAAAAACAAGTTAACAAAAGTAGATTAAAGGGCCCAACAATAAATTGGGTTGAGAGTCACTGGGCAACGTAATGAAAAAAAACACGATAGAATAAAAAAAATTGGCCATTTGATTCCTTTGTAGGATTATTAAATTAGGAATCACTGTGTCCCGATTTGACCCTTGACCTCCTGTGAGTTTGCTCGACCTTCGGATATGTGTACTAATAGAAGCATCAGACCTATCTTTAATTAAGGTTTAATAAAAGCAAAAATGTTCGATGTCGCTTGCAAATGGGGGTTGTGAATCGACATCGTTTAGCCCCTAAAGTTAATAATGCAGCTTTGCTATATTTTGCTACATTGTAGTCTTCTCCCTGGCGTCACTGTTACGAATGTCTTTATAATAAACTGATTATAACAATGATATATAGAACCCGATATCAATTACCCTTTTGATAATGATCGCAATAAAACTCGGCAATTATAGGAGAAGCCGTTTCTAACGTGACGACTTGTTCATAGAATCGTCGTGAAGGATATATCATCAGTACGGTAAGCTAGAGATACTTTCTCATTCATTTCCGAACTAGAATTTATTCTTTCATTTATATTTATTTATAAAATTGTTAACTTATGTAAAAAATTATTGGTTTACAATTGATTTATTTTATAGTGAATATATTTTATTATTGCAACTAACTTTTTGAATCTTAGGTTTATATTTAAAATATATAACGGCAAGTTTTATAAATCTATTAAAGTTTTAACGACGGAGCAAAAATATCCTTCATGAAATTAATGGATTCATGAAAAACAATGGGTACAGAAGTTCATATGAAATTTGGCTCCAATGACGATGTTTCTGTACGTCCTATTAGAATTTTAAAGTCCATTCGTTTATGAAAATATGAGTTATGTGAGTTCTCTGAAAACAATGCCAAGTTGGAAAATGGTGAAATAGTGAGCAACACGGTAAACTCTACGTTAAATTCTTCCTGGTTCGCCAGGAGTTCTTGATCAAATTAGGCCATAAACAACGAATAACACAATGATCGTCTTATTTGCAGGCTGTTTAAAATGTTAAAGGGACAGCTGCGCCATTTTTTTTACCAATGATACTTGGGTGTCAGAAACGGGATTTTTTTTAGATAAGTTAATCAGTAATAGTGTTTATATCTCACCCTCGAAGCTTGGGCCTTCAAATCCACGTGTGTTCAGAATTATCCGCGATTGAATGGTCAACTAAGATACTCTGTGATAGAAAAGACATATAGAAATAGTGAGTAAAATTCCTAGTATTTGTAAAGGCATTATGCGATTTTCATACATTTCTAGTACTTCTGAAACCTATTTACAAATATTCAAATCTAAAATCAACCACCCGTAAATGGTGCAGTTGTCCTTTTCAAGTTAAAAAGTATTAAAGTCTTGTACTTCTTGTTTGTAGTAAGACGCATGACGCTATGCACTGTGCATAAAAATTGCTAAATATATAAATTGATCTAAAATTGAGTTTAAATGTGACAGATAAAATAAGTCGAGTTTAAAAAAAAAATGAAGTTAGATAATTGCTTATAATTGGTATCTGGAATATATCTCTTTCCTACTACCAGATTCGGCAGCCAATATGCCGACAACTGACACACTCTTGTCTTCAGTGATAAACACCAGGCAAACCATTTTGTCTACATATGAAATATTCAGAAGTGTTTTTTGACAATTTAAATTATTTTAAATAGTTTCCATATCTGTTTCTGCCAAATATTTATTGTCTTTCATGTAGTCCGTTATGATCACACTATTGTAAAATTCAGTAATCCTATCTATGGGCATGGCCAGGGTGGGTTCGAAATTCATTAATATTCGACAAAGGGTTTGTGAGTTAATGCCCTTGACATCGAGTATGACAGAATTGTATCTCATGATTTTTACCGTTGTGGTAGTGGCGGGTGTTCGAAGGAGACCATGCTCACTCTTTTTAAAACACCTGATTGTACTTCACTTTGGAGGAGTCCACTACCACACTTTACTCTCGATTTTGCCATAAGCTTTGGACGAGATTTTGAATTGTCTTAGCTTGTGCGGAGTTTTTATATCAGAAGATATCAGTAGGTTCCACAAATCAAATTTGTCAACAAGTCTATCAAAATTCTTGATTTCAAAATGCTCAAATCTGCATCCAGGGGAATTTCAAGGTCTTGCTGTAGCTCATCTGGTTTGGTAAACTGTAATAACCCCGTCACATACACGATTTTTTTGTCGATTTCTCAACCATCATACATGTAAGACATAAGACCGAAACATTTGCTTTGCATTCGAATTTTTTTAAATTTCAACCAAGAAAGATAGCTTGCCAGGCAAGGTAATATACGCCCACTGGCAACTTTGATTTTGAATAAAAATATTTGGCAGTACAGTAACAATTACCAGTATGATATATATTCAACCTACAGTGATAAACATCTTTGAACTTTTTGAGGCGATACTGAATAATATTACCAAGTTTAATCAAAATTGGGGCCTTCTAGGTTGTTTACGAGGGTTTTAAGAACAAGGGCAATAACTCATACTGAATATTTTTGGATTTTTCTGATTTTCAATAGGGTTCATCCTTGGGTGATTACAAAAAGCCAAACCAAGTTTCGTCGAAATCAGTCAAGAATTGTGCCTTGTGGAGTGTTTACGAGTAAATGTGGACGGACGGACATAGGTGATGACAATATACGCCCCCATTTCATGTGGGCGTTTAAGAATGAATAGGGCTCCTTTTTGTCTATTTTGAGGATGAGGGAAGCTCCCAAAGGAATTCAAACCAATAGTCATTTTTAATATTTATAACAGGTTTCAGTAGATTTGAATTTTCTATATCAATGATTTAATATGTAAATAATGAACAAACGAATTTCAGAAAATGATGCTATTAAGTTATCTGTAATGTATTGATTGTTTTAGAATCTCAGGCGATGTTTTTAACATTTAAGTCTCAATTATTGCTCTAAATTCAATTTTCCTTACTAGAAACAAAAGTCATGAAAAACGTGTTTTATTAACTTCGGGGATTACATAACGCGTGCAAGTGACAAGCTCTTTAAAAGAAACGGAATGACATTTTAAATTTTAAGAACTTAACTAGCCTGAACATTTGTGCTCGATTGACGTGACGAAGTAAGATTGTGAAAGTTAATGACGCTGTAAGTTTGTTCGGAATTTCCCTAGACGTTCTTCCAGTATCGTATTAATCCTTAAAATCACGTAAGTAATTCAAATTTCACTTTGAATTCGTTAATAGACATGCTTAAAGTATAAAGATAATCCTGTTTCACTTAGCAAAGCATTACGAAGCTTGGTTATATCGTTTGGGGAGCCATCTCTGTCGGTGATAAGTTTTCTTTTAACAGGATTTAACACGTGACAATTCTTCGATCATCAACCAATAAACGCTAAAAAATATCTACATTTAATCCTTAATTGAGTTGAGAATAATCCAACATCTACCTAATCTGTCATATCAGTTAGCTGTAAGCGAACGTGAGCTTGTTATCTACCAACAACTACATAGTCTGTGATATCAGTTAGCTGGAAGCGGACGTTAACTGGTCATCTACCAACAACTACCTAGTCTGTGATATCTGTTAGCTAGAAGCGAACGTTATCTTGTCATCTACCAACAACTACCTAGTCTGTGATATCAGTTAGCTGTAACCGAACGTGAGCTTGTCATCTACCAACAACTACCTAGTCTGTGATATCAGTTAGCTGTAAGCGAACGTTAACTTGTCATCTACCAACAACTACCTAGTCTGTGATATCAGTTAGCTGTAAGAGAACGTGAGCTTGCCATCTACCAACAACTACCTAGTCTGCGATATCAGTTAGCTGTAAGCGAACGTGAGCTTGCCATCTACCAACAACTACCTAGTCTGCGATATCAGTTAGCTGTAAGCGAACGTGAACTTGTCATCTACCAACAACTACCTAGTCTGTGATATCAGTTAGCTGTAAGAGAACGTTAACTTGTCATCTACCAACAACTACCTAGTCTGCGATATCAGTTAGCTGTAAGCGAACGTGAGCTTGCCATCTACCAACAACTACCTAGTCTGCGATATCAGTTAGCTGTAAGCGAACGTGAACTTGTCATCTACCAACAACTACCTAGTCTGTGATATCAGCTTCCACTGGAAGCCGACGACGTTAACTTTTCATCTATCAACAACTACCTTCCACTGGAAGCTTTAATTTTTCAACACTACCTAATCTGTGATCAGCATCAGCCGTTAACATTTACCAACCATCCGTGGATTTTAATCCATACATGCCCCTATCAGACCCGATATTGTTTTATTTTGTATATATTTTTTTTCAGATTTTCCTTTCAAAATGCAATCTAAATATCTGATTCTGTTGTTGTTACTAACTGTGCTAGTGGATATAGAATACGTTGCTGGAGGGAAGGTAACTAAGTTTTAAATTTGATCAGCAATTCATCACTCGAAATTTCAGTTTTGGCTAATCAAGATAAATTTGAATTCGAGATTCTAAATTCTTAAGAAAAATATGCAATTTGATTTATTCGCAGATTGTAGTGATCAAATGTAGTATTGGCTTATCGTAGAGAATATTAGTTCGCAAACTGCGATGCGACACCACATAATTTGAATCTCCTTATATTTATTAAACGGAGATAAATCCATAAATTTTCATTTTGTAAAATCTACATTGTGTACATATTCCCGAGCAAATAACTATGCGACAGTCAAGCTTCTTTTGATGAATCGTGGGAACTATTCGTAAAAATAAGAACGTCGAGGGTGTAACATTTTTTTTTCATTTCAACTACTAGTTTCAGAATCCTAATATGTCTTCAAGACTGCCCTTTACATTTTCTGATACCACTTTTCATAATGAAATACTTAGTCACTTATAATTGAAATACTTACTCACTTATAATTGAAATACTTTCTCATGAGAGTTGATAAGCTGATACTAATGTTTCGCCAAACTGATATTTTGAATTTCTAGTTTATTTCTGCGGTTAGGATCGTTAGTATTTGGGCTCTTTATTCATGTAATTTTCAAAATGGTTCAAAAGTGTGAAAATTACATCTTTTGTAGTGTGTGAAAACTTATTGTTCCAAGAATGGTAAAAATGGTAAAACGTGTTGCAATCAACGGCATTGTTATTGCTTCGGAAATAGACCGTCGTGTAAAATGGGACTTTGTAAAAAATGGTAAGCCTTCTTGTTTTAATCGTATTTAACATTTTAAATAACATGCCATTTCGAATAAGTCGCCTTGAGGCCTCCGACGTCGTCTGTTGCTCATGTGCTGCTACCGTTCTATATAAAATTGAATCTGGTTTTCGAAATGAGTGGGTAGAATCTGTGACTTTCCAATTGACATAAACATTGCTCTAAAGCCGACTGCGACAGTGGCTGGGGATCACAAATTAACGTTAGATTATAGAGGGTAAAATACTATTTTTAGTGTAGAAAGCATGGCATGCCATCGGGACATTAAAGTCCTTCCACATTTTCTAAAGGAACGTTTTCCTCCATCCCTATTGGGGTCACAACCATCAAAAGCTTAGCATCGTTGTGGCAATTGAACTCAGGATACATCATTTAAAATTGACATTTTCACGACGAGTATAGGTGTGCAATGAAAGTTATTATAAGAAAAGACAAGAATCGTTGTGACTAAGGATACGTTTAATTCACTTTTTCAGGAAACGACGAGGATAAGAATGACTTGAAAGTTAATATCAGAAAAATTGCTGTTTAGTTAGCTTGTGTATTGTTACAATTTTGTTTATCCTCGATGGTACTCCCTTACCACCAATCGTTGTTATTCCCTTTGTGTAATTAAACTTTGAGTTTTCGACACGTCATTATAAGACATTAGTCTCCTGACAACTTTAACTACATTTTAATAATGTTAGAAAGAAAATGTACAGCCTCAAGGAAGAAATTGAACACTCGGCTCACTTCAGTGAATACACATTTGAAATCACGGGTCATCTGAACGGACTCGATATATTTCTTAAATGAATTATAATGTCCCAGGAGGTATAAATTGTAGCAAGAATATGTGGTCAGTTTACCACTTTATTAAACGAGCCAGTAGAATTATTGAACTCACATAAACTATATAAAGGCTGTGAAATACCAAAGGTACTTTGACTATCAACAACTACCTAGTTAGCCACACCAGCATCCGCGAGATTCGAACGTTAACTTGTCATCTACCATCAACTACTAAGTCTGTAATATGAGTTATCTGGAAGCGGACGTCAACTTGTCATCTACCAGCAACTACCTAGTCTGTGATATCAGTTAACTGAAAGCGGGCGTTAACTTGTAATCTACCAACAACTACCTAGTCTGTGATATCAGTTAACTGGAAGCGGACGTTAACTTGTAATCTACCAACAACTACCTAGTCTGTGATATCAGTTAACTGGAAGCAGACGTTAACTTGTAATCTACCAACAACTACCTAGTTTGTGATATCAGTTAGCTGGAAGCGGACGTTAACTTGTAATCTACCAACAACTACCTAGTTTGTGATATCAGTTAGCTGGAAGCGGATGTTAACTTGTAATCTACCAACAACTACCTAGTCTGTGATATCAGTTAACTGGAAGCGGACGTTAATTTGTAATCTACCAACAGCTACCTAGAATGTGATATCGGCTTCCTGGTAGTGGATATTAACTTGTCATCTACCAACAACTACCTGGTCTCTGATATTAGTATCCACTGGAAGGGGGCGTAAACTTGTCATCAACCAACAACTACCTAGTTTGTGATATCAGTATCCGCTGGAAGTGGACGTTAACTTGTCATCTACCGACAACTTCCAAGTCTGTGATATCAGCATCCGCAGGAAGCGAACGGTAACTTGCCATCTATCATAATGCCATGAAACGACATAATTAGATAAGGTTAATTTTTCTGGTTCTAATATTGATTTCTTTTGCTGTGCATTTCCTTTTTAGCCGTCATTTCTCCCAATCCTGCCTGCGATTACTTCTACATTGCAAGGTACAGTACAGTGCACTTCTCGCTTGAGGAGTCCACCGCTATACAACTATTGCTCTCGATTTGTTATACTTTGGACGAGTTTTTGAGGTTACTGTAATTGGTCTGTTTGTACTGATTTTTATCATTGAACATAAAAATATAGATTTCGCTTGCTCACACTCGAAATTTTGAGGCTGATTACCTTTATATCAGATTTTCATAGTATTTTAACAGGAATTTCGTGATTGTTACAGCGTAAAATGCAATTAGCTTCTATGAAGTTATTATCACGGCTAAATAATAGCATACTAATGTTGTAACTATGGGATATAGCAGATACAGAACTGTGATATTGTTATTGGGCTGAATTATTTAATACAGTAATGAAAAAAAAACTCAGTGGGCTATGCAATAATTACACAAATATATAGAATGCTATTAATCATTCATAATATCTTTCCGTTTGATTAGTTTATAACATCAATGAAGTGTCATTTGAAATCTGCAGTGTGTTGATAATCTAGCAATTGTTCTATTGTTCCTTTTAGAAAATTGTAGTCGTACATTACATGGCTCAAATATGAACTGGTGCGTTGCAACTTGTCGTAAAGCTAAGAGAAAAATGCTCTTTACGGTGGTCTCACACCATAGCAATCAATAATTGCCGATGGTTGCGAATAAGAATAGTTGTCATAAGTTGCGAAAGCAATTCCTCTGTAACTGAATTGAAAGTTGCAGTCAGTACTCATGACCACTTTCATTATTCACAACCATACACAACAACCATAGTGTGAGGACTATAGTGTGAGGCCACCTTTACATAGATTATATTGCACTAATTGAAAATAAAGTGTCTCAAAACTAAATGATTGCTTGTTAAGTCCTTCTTTGTTGTTTGTTTGATATATTAAAGATATAGAACGTATGTTATTATTAAAAGGCAATATCTCAATCTGTGACTAATTATGTTGTTCTTCTAATAAAGATAGAAAATTTATATTAGTTTTCTTTGACACACACCTCATTATGAGATTGTTAGAGTATAATTTCTTGATTTTAATAGAAAATTACCAGGTCTGTTGTTGGCACAAGACTGGATATGATTTCAAAAGGTGAACAAGTTGGCACACGTGTACCAAATTTCATCAACGTGGCAACAGCCACACATCCCTAATGTAATCAACACCCAGTATGATTTCAAGATACCGAATACGTGTACCGAATTTCATCAAAGAGGCAAGACCGACACATCCCTAATGTAATCAACACCCAGGCCCAATCATTGGAAATAAGGGTGGGGCGGAATCTTCACTTTGCCCTTTGTCAATCGGAATAACTCTCACTGGTTCTAATAGACTGGAACTGAAAACTGCAACTGCAATCTCTTCTACTTGAACCAGATTATGATAATATCTTTAAGCTCTTTTTGATTTGCATAATTCATATTGAAAACTGAAAGAGTAGCTTTAATTATTTATTTTGTGAATGCAATGATGACTAATACAGAAACAGTGGTAATAAGACTAGTTGGGCATGACCTTCCTGATACATGTTGATTGATATTCAAGTTGAGAATTTAAGAACCAGTAGCGTATTTACCGGAAGGACAGGAGGTAGTGGCGAGTACAGAAATTTTAATTCAAAGTAAGGAAAAGATTGCCCGTGAGTTCCTTGACGATTCCGTGGCCACTAATCGCCTAATGACGCCAATGTTGAGGACATCCTGATCAATATGCTGCCATGCGATGTAAACGTCCGGAGTGTCAATGGTACTTATAGCACACCACCTACTCTATATAGTCAATATGAATTATCACAAAAAATCAAATAAAAAATTAATAATTCAGTATCCCATTACCTGATTGGTTTTATTCGTTAGAATCTTTTAAGTTTTCTAATTGTGCGTGTCCAGTTCATTGTACATTCGGTGTTGCTTTGGAATTCTGCATCCTGTTTTTGAGATATTTAAAACCGAAGATGGAAAATTGACTTAGCAGAAATCTGAAAATCCACTTTCCACCCCGCTCCTCTGTTTCAGGATGGAGCTCATTTTCCATTATTAAGCAATATTATGTGATAACATACCTGGTTCAACGTCCCTTGGGCTATGGGAAAAGTAATTCAATAAAAAATACCACATTCCATTTTTTATTCATTTTATTGATGTTATTTATGATTCTAATAAATTTGAGTCTGGATGTCCAACGAGTGTTCAGGGAGTTTGTATGTCTATGATGCACAGTTTTTATCTGAATAATGAGCTTTCAGATTCTATATGGAACAAAGGGGAATATAAATATTACTTATACGACCATAGAATAGTTCTTTGATCAATCTACTATATATTTGATAAAAATTCGGGTAGGCAACCTACGTCCAAATAGTATTATTACAACAGCAAACGGGCTAGACGTCATAAGCAAAGAGAAATATGGAATATATAACCTAAGTGTTAACGATCCGAGCCGCAAAACGATGCCCGAAATCCGTAACAACATTTTGACGAAACATTGGTAGTAGCTAATAAACTTTTCACATGAGGAAGTATATGGTCGTAAGTGAGTAAATATTCCATAATAAAAAGTGGCAGAAGAAAGACAGATGCATAATGACTACTTCAAGATCTCAGAGTTGAGTGATATCTAACGGTTTGGAAGCAGTGTTAATATGTCTCGCCGTATCTCATCTGTGTAATTTAAAGGGTAAAGACTTTCCAAATTCAATTAGTATTGTAATCACTATTGACTAGTAGTAGCATATACTCCAGTTGCTACCGATGTTTCCCCATTGTGTTGTTTGGATTTCGGGTTTCGTTTTGCGGTTCGGATCGTAAGTACCTAAATTTATTTATATACATCGAGTTAAGTAAAACCAATGCTTCGAATGAAGAGAACTTGTGAGACACGCTTGTCTAGATCTGGATTGAATAAAGTTACAAAATAATAGCGATTACAAGCTGTGTATGGTTGTGAATAATGAAAGTGGTCATGGATTCTGAACACAACTCACAACTCAGTTGCATAAGAGTTTCTTTCGAAATTGTGACCGCTATTTTGTTTGCAACCATACGCAAATGGCTGGTGATCGTTATGGCGTGCGGACCCCTTAAGAACTGTTGCAACTCGCATTATTGAACTTTGGTTGCATTACAGTTCTTAAAAAAATCCAAATCCAAATTTAGAAAATAAAACTAATATTTTAAATACAAGTTGTAGAAGTCCATAAACACATTTTCGCTACATCGTCCCACTTCAACGTGGCTGCACATGGTCGATTGTCATTCATCTCACCGTTGGTGCAGGATACGTACATATTGCAACCTGAAACAGAGAGATGTACGAGTGAATAACAATCCAACAACACAGAATCACCCAATTCAACCAATCCAGTTACCCACTACTACCTAGTTTGCGATGCCATTATCTTTCATTAGACACTAATAAACAGAAGGTCGTCGGTGTACAAGACTCGCTGATATTATTTTTTGTGGGATCAAGCTGCGATTTGAGCAGTTGATCAACCGTCAGAGTGTTTATGCCGTTGCTCAGACAATGTTGAAAATCTTAAGTTTTCATGTGTCCTCATTTCATAACTAGCGTGCCGAAGTCAGTTTGTCTGTACCGCTCTGCGACTGGATTTTTTCGCTCTGCGACTGGATTTTCTAAGTTAATAACCTCTCCGATAGACCATAAAACTATGATTCATGTAACATATACATGAAGTAAATGCTTCTGAAAACTAAATATTATTTATTTATGTCTTACTCTGGCAAGATTGGTAATCTCCGTCAGGCAAGTTTGTACAACTACTAACACACTGTCCGGGTTTAATAACAATAGACTCAGTCGTTGATGGAGATGTAACCGGTGATGTTACGGGTTCGTTTCTGAAAAATAAACAACTAGCTACCACATCTGGATCCTCATAAATTTAACATTATTGGTTCGGGATGGAATATTATTACAACCGACAAATCGTACCAAATAAGATTCGAGTCCAACTATTCAGTTTAAAGTCAGAAGAGTGAAAATATATGACAGTTGTAAACACAGCAATTAAGTGTAAAACAAATAACAAGCAATTTGGAACCTCAATTGTGTCTGAATAAGCCTGCCACCTTGCATTATATCAAATTGTTAAATATTTTGTAACAACATTCTTTTACTGTTTCTAGTGCCAGATAGATATATGGAATTCAGATTACAGATTGGCATCATATAAACATTTTGATCATTGATCGATGCGTATGTAACAACATAATTGTATGTTGATCTAAGACAATCCATACCCACAAGTGCTTTGTTCGGGATAATTACATGCCGATATTTTTACATCAAAAACAGTTCCTTCCATACAAAACACAGTGGTAGTCTTGTCCTTGAAACATTTGACATAATTCTCACAGGATCGACAGTCCGGGTAGGTACCATCTGGAACACCATTACATTGAGTGGCACACATTCCCTGAACTGGAAAAGATAAACTACCAATGAAGCCTCTTGGCAAAAGGGTCAACCATCTGTAAAGTACTGGCCCTTTTAACAGCGCTTATTGTGGTCGATGGGCACCAAGATCGTGTTCCGTCCTTCCGATTGAACCCGTTACATTTTGTGATTATGTGTCACAATTTGTGATATTTTGTCTGGTACAATCGTTACAATATCTGTTCTAAAATTTGAATATTTTCACGAAAATAACACCCGGTGCAACAAGCGGGCATATCGGAACGGAATAAGGTGTCTAATATCAGAAAATGGGAATTCAACAAGATTACGAGTCAGGGCTTATTAGCGTTTCCATGTTCTCGTAAGCACAGCATAGGCGAATATTTGATTAATAAGCACTCACCAACAGAAACACACAGCAAACACTGAGCAAAAACCAACACAACTTTACTGATTGGTGTCATTATGACAAGCTTAAAATAACATGTGAAAAAGTCTCTTAATATTATTTTAACTAAATACATCAATAAAAGGACAATATACATGTATTAATGTAATGTAATACAACAGACTGCAATTATATGACCCAATTAGTTTTTTGTCGCGTTAATTGACCGATTTTAACAAATAGGTCAAAGATATCCACCTTCACCAATTTACAGAAAAGTTTCATTGCTATCATTAATGAAAGAATCGGGAAAACGTTAAATTTGGAAATTTTATTCTATTTGTTCAGTCACCAAGCGTACAAAATTCAATTTAGCAATTACTTTCATCTGTTGTAGTTGCCAAGTCGAACAACATAGAATTTAGAAATTACTTCCATCTGTTGTAGTTGCTATGTCGAACAACATAGAATTTAGCAATTACTTTCATCTGTTGTAGTTGCCAAGTCGAACAACATAGAATTTAGCAATTACTTCCATCTGTTGTAGTTGCCATGCGAACAACATAGAATTTAGCAATTACTTTCATCTGTTGTAGTTGCCAAGTCGAACAACATAGAATTTAGAAATTACTTCCATCTGTTGTAGTTGCTAAGTCGAACAACATAGAATTTAGCAATTACTTTCATCTGTTGTAGTTGCCAAGTCGAACAACATAGAATTTAGAAATTACTTCCATCTGTTGTAGTTGCTAAGTCGAACAACATAGAATTTAGCAATTACTTCCATCTGTTGTAGTTGCCATGCGAACAACATAGAATTTAGCAATTACTTTCATCTGTTGTAGTTGCCATGCGAACAACATAGAATTTAGCAATTACTTTCATCTGTTGTAGTTGCCAAGTCGAAGCCAGTTCCATCAATATAGAAATCACACGAAATGCCAATGCCATATTTCAGGAAAAGGCAAGTGTCCTTTTTGCAAAATAATGGTGGAAAGCATCAAATTGGAAGCATTTTCTTCCTCTGAAATCTCTCAAACGTTTGCTCTTGATATGCATTTTATTGGTTATTGCTTCCAAGTCGTGTTGGAAGGAATGCAATTTATTTTCGTCGTCCTTCTTTTTAATGTAGCCTTATGTTATTTAATAAAATAAAAACAAAACCAAATGGGCACTGAAAGCAAAATAAAAGTTAAACATGCTTACCTTACGTGCCTCTTACTTCGGGACTGCTAAAATGGCGTTATAAATCAGAAGTAATTTACTTCGCCAACCCTTAAAACTCAAATATGCAAATTCGATTAAATCGTTTTTTTTTTAAATATTTGACTTTAGGCAAAGTAGGTTGTGAATGATTGTTATCGTCATTCTAAAATATTATATCCCTA
Source organism: Lottia gigantea (assembly GCF_000327385.1). Taxonomy (NCBI): domain Eukaryota; kingdom Metazoa; phylum Mollusca; class Gastropoda; family Lottiidae; genus Lottia; species Lottia gigantea. Next base: position 957,489 of record NW_008709463.1, read on the forward strand.
GGTTATAGGTAGGTCGATAATTGAGAGACTATGGTCCTTACTAGTCCGTTACTGCACTTACTTGAACCATGTTATAAATCAAATGAATTGAGTTTTACTTCCTACAATGCTGCACCTTATGTACTAATAAAATGCGATATGCGATGGGGGAAATATCCAGGACCGTGACATTAGCCTTTTTTTTTATTTGCATCTGTCGAGGGGTCTTTAACGTACACAGCCTTAGCACACGGGGCCTCGGTTTATTGTCCCATTCGAACGACTAGACGCTTTTGCCATGTCAGCTCCTCCGACCCGACAAAGATTGAATGAGCCGTTTTGTCATTGTATCTCTGAATCACTTTTCAAAATGAAAATCTGGCTTCTTGTACACATACAACGAGGATCTATCAACTGCCATCATTGCTATTAAGGGACGTTTTCAATAATATAATTATTAATATTAATCTTAATAAGGTATATGGATCCTAGTTCGAAGAAAGCCTCACCAGGTAGCAGAGCTCGTTTAAACGATTTTATCCACAACTATCTCCAGTCCAAGCTCGACAAATTTGACAGATACGCAACACTTTTCCTTAAAAATGAATTATCCATTATAAAGCAATTTAAAATTAATTGAATTTGTCTAGACCGATTCAGAAAATAATAAAATACACAACGAGAAACAAATAACTATTATTCAATTTCAGTCAAATATTTGACACGAACAATTCCTTGAATAGAAATACATTTAAAGGTCTGTAATCGAGTAGCTTCCGAGTTATAAAACTCCTGGGGGAAAACATTTCTTTAGAGCTGGGGTTTTCAACCTGGGGGGAAAAAATTTGAAATTTTAGTGGTGGTAATGAGGCAATTTCTAATTGCATAATATTTTGTAAAATTGTAATTTAATGTTGTCAGGCTATATTCTCCAATATGAAAAAAAATTCAGGGAAAGTCCCTGATTTAGTGAATGCAACATTGAATACGTTTAAAGTTCCCTCTCACCATAGCGATCACAGCATATTGATGTGATTAAAACAAAATATGGTTCCGAACATAATTCTCTTGCGACTAAGTACTCAACAACTAATGCAGGTGATCGTAAGTTATATTTATAGAAGGTTGGATTTTGTGAATCAAATTGAAGTAATGTAGCGAGATCATAGCTTCAATTTTCTACTCAGTTACCCCCCTTGAACAGTAATTCATAACATTTTTTCAGGACAACCTACTGTTTACAATTCGCATTTTACAAATATTCTACTGAGTTACTTCCCTTGAAGTATATTTCAAGTAACTTTCTGTATTTGAGGATGTATATGTTCCACTGCTCAGTGAGAGCTTATGAAGCCGCCTTTTTATTTCGCAAATACGCATATCCGCTTAATTACAGCTATTTTCATTTTATTCAAAACTTGCTCGGATTGACCAGCCAGTACGTGATGTTTCTTTCTCTTTGCGATTGAAGAGGTAAATTCTAAAGATCTCGTTATTGATATTCTCCCATGCATGCAAAGACGAAAATAGTCATTATATCGCTTTTCGAAAATAGTCAAAAAAAAAAAAAAAAAAATTCCATCTGTACACATAATAATAAATAAAAATTTAAAATATTTGTCATCCAGTCATTTTCCCCTTGCTACAAACAAGATTGTTTTTAAAATTTAAATTAATTCTAAAGAAAATGAAGAAGCGTATCTCCTCTCTATCAAAGGACTAAATTGAAACATGTTTTAGAAAATTCAATACCCCGTGTCTATCAAAACGCTTAATTTAAAACATTTTATTTTAGAGGTACAGAATTAAACATTTTTAAGCGTATTGATCTTCTTCCTGTCATCCAGTGGTTATTTCAAAATATAATCTTCGTTTCTTAAGCAGCATGATTCCTGAAATTGTAATATGGGATAAATAATTTGTACATTACCCCAGACACCTGTCTTTGAGGCCCGACAGTAGTTCTGAATTTTGACTTGTGAATTGATTGAGGATGTGTACGATTTGAATTTTTTTTTTTTTGTACTTTCATGAGTCAATGTAAAATATAATTTCAGAAAATTTTTAAAGTGATTCTAAGGAGGGTTTCTAACAGATTTACCATTCATAACTTTTAAAACAGATGTCTGTGGTTCTTGCAATTCCAAAACTAAGCGTTTCATGATGTAACTTTTATGAACAAGTCTAGGTATACAGTCGTCAAATACGATTAAGCATTTCTATATTTACAGAATCCACAGACATCTGAACTGATGCCATAAATAGAAGGCATAAATGACTCCGATACACATAAAAATTAGAAAATCTCTTTATAAACCCTTTCAGGTTGTCTGCCCGTTATTCAAACCAGAAAATCAGTTAACACTTACGAGCATACTGACAGGAAAAACATGTTACAGTTCATGAATGTTGGATCATAACCAAGACCAGGTTTACATTCGTGCTGTTTCTTCATGCCACCGTAACAGTGAATATACTGTCTGCAATTACCACACCTGGCAAAGGTTCCTGTTTCTCTCACTACACATTGATCCCGACAATTGATGTCTGGAAAACATAAAATCAATAAAAACGACTTTAAAGGCATAGTTCGACATTTTTAGGGGTTGATTTGGGTCTTGAATATATGTTATAAATAAATTAATTACTGACGAACCGAAAACGAATCCCGATATAGTCTCCAGAACTAGAACATCGCGAAAATCTCATAATCCCTTCAAATATACATCAATCTAGAAATGTCTAGAAAAATCATCTTAAATGCGACGCAACAGTCGACACTGCAGCATGTTCAAGGATATTACAAACGGGCATCGTGTCGGTCAAAATTGCAATCAATATCTTCACTAATAGAACAGTTTAAAGAAAATGGTCCTCTGGTCGTTTTTTTAGACTTGTATGTTCAGTACATCGTACATCCTCTATTGCATCTTTCATACGACACAAATAGTCGATTGTCTAGCGTGACCTCTATATCTAATGTGTTGATCATACATAAGAAAATAAGCATGAACCTTACGGCTGTATATTAATATTAAAACATATTAAAATGTATACACATGCCATGTATGCCCTCAAAATGCACTTAATACTCACCTAAGGCTCTTCCGTCTAACGTCTGTATCATTACAGCTAAAGTCAAAACTATTAACAATTTCATACTCTTAAAAAAATATTCAATTCGTTCGGTAAAAATGACACAATATGTCCGAAATTTTGTAAATTATGTGCGGCACGTTTGTATGTATTTTTGATGTACGCTCACTATTTTAAGCCCTCACGCAAATCAACTTAATTATGTGTGTCTATGCCAGTACAAAGTAGAAGAAAAATAGGACGTAAAACTCCATTCATTTCATTTGGTACAAGTAAGTAAAGATCACAGCAGAGTCGTTCCTTGCATTCAATAGTTTTAACATTAGGTACAATAAAATACGTAATAATCAAAATCTTACCGAAGTTTATGAAAACTGGATAGTTATTAACTCAAAAGAATGATGGACAATATATACTATAATATGGTAATTTGCAAGTGATCAAATTTTATCTCTAATTTCCCGATAGGCACGTTGCCTCTGAGTCACTGCATTAAAGATTTTGTTTGCCTCCCAGCACACTTATAAATTATTGTTTCGTGATTTAACCCTTTCAAAGATAAAACTTTTCTCTCCTCGAGGTTCTATTTTTATTTCTAAGAATATATCGGTTAACCCTTGAATAAATTAAGTTGGTACATTTATTTTAGGAATGGGTTAACGTCATCTGATTTATATTTATATTGCGTATGCAAATGAAGATATCGCCAAGCCCTATTGATGTAGTATGTCGACGAACATACACCAGAAGCGGGTATAAGTCACTTGTAAGTTCAAAGGTTTTTATATAAATATTCATTGAAGTCGACTCTTACCAGTTTTTGTTAAATTTTGAATTAATAGTGAAAATTGACACGTTAAATTGTTTAGGGCTGCTTGTTTACATTAGAATGTAACTCAGCAAGATAAAAATCGCAAATTATAAAGCTAGTTTCAATGACTGATTTTCTATAATTGTTCATCAGGGATTGTTTTTGACTATTTTGTGTGTAATTTAGAGCAGAAATACGGGCCGTGGAACCAGGCAGATTTATTTTACGCTTATACTCATTATTATTCGCTGATACAGAAAACTTCCGAGAGTCTTACCGGGTTTTGTAATCAGTTGCTTCCCTTGAATAATTATCATGAGGACTCACTCCACTAATTCATTTGCCATCTCTTCCCATGTTAAAACACGAAATTCAACCTTCTATAACTTTTTCCAGAAATCTCGTTGAAAGCTTTCCAATATGTCGAATGAAAGCCTGACCAATTCTCAATGTCTCCTAAAAAATTCATTATATGATGACCATGAAAATTTTGAGCTACTAAAATTGAAAGTAGACTACTACCGGTTATACTCATCCGCTAGAGTTTGGCACTTCACAAAACGACTATTTTTAGAATTAGCCTTCCGCCTTTAAGTCTCTCATCATCTCACCAAATCTGAAAGATAATGCAATTTCAGACATCAAATTCCAAATCTAGACCAAATTTTACCCAAAAATAGGCAGGCAAAAACCCCAAAAGGGAGAGAGAAAGAAGATTTCTAAAAATAGCCTGGACTACATTCCTATACAATCATTTGCATAAAATGTTTTAGTGGAGTGAGTCCATGAACTGCATGCTATCAATAATATTGTCATCAGTTACCTCCCTTGAACTATAAAAATTAGATCTGTCTGTGATCTTAGTAAAGAATACAGGAAATGGAAAGTATCATGCAGTATTGACTCATCTAACGATTTTATTAGCTGTTACTAATATGTTGTATTTGAATTCGGGTCCTGTTTTGCGGTTCGGATTGTTAGTAATTTCTTTATCAAGAATGGGGAAAAAGCTTGGATGCCTAGCATATATAATATCTTGCCTCGCAAGTCTTTCAAATGATATATGGGAAGACAAAAACCAAATTTAATTAGTAATATTTATTTCATGCTATAATCAAACCAATGATAATCATATGGACAGGGTTGAGTTTCTGGGTGTTAAATTTTCTTGGCAGCAATCCTGGGTATTTTATCTGAAATGTAGGAAGATATCAAGGAAAATGTCAGGACAGTTACTAGGGTCTTTTTTCATTTTTCATTTTATCATTTATGTGAAGGGAATATCAGCTTCAAGCTAATACTTTGATGGCTCTGCATTTCCCCGAGATTGGGGTACAAATAAGGGACAGTTTGACTCAATGGGAGACAATTGTCGAGGTTGGAATTCAAAATTGAAGCCTCCCATGTAACGTTCCCACACAAGAAATTGTCTTTGCTTTGCGTTGTTAAAAATGGTCACATGCGTTCACTCGAAAATTTGCTTTTCAGGGGGACTTCGTTTGCTTTATTTTTGCACGATACCCAAATGTTCTTCCCAGTCTGATATGAAAAAGGTGATGTTTACAATATTCTGGTTAAAATTATTTCATTAAAATTTAGTATTTTGTTATATCGGTAAAACAAAAGAAAAGGTGTAATAATATAATAATATATATTCAAACGACTGTATCCACCTTTTCACTAACAACATAAGATAGAAAGGTTAGTATTGACGATAAGAACATAGTGGCTGGTGTATGCGTTAGAATTATACGAGTTGTCTCCCGTAATAACTATTTCACCTAAAATTCAACAGTACAGAACAAGACATAACATGTCTAGACGCCAGACGGTTGCCACTTTTGAAGGGTTATTAATATATTAAAGTGTGTTATCGATCGGAATACACTTATACACATTTACTTGTAGACCATCAAGATCTTACAAGAATTAAATCAGGGTCATTTCGGAGAACGGCGAATAATTAATGGGAGTAACAAGTAAAGCAATGGCTGAATGACTAATTTTGTGGGGAGTACAGTTACAATAACCACTATTACCAGTAGCGTTTCTACGAAAGGGGGAAGTGACAGAAGAGAGGGTGAAAAATATTTACCATTATACATACTGAAAGAATTGCCGGTGCGTCCCCCTGGAAAATTCTGTGACCCCTTCTCGGCCTCCTCACCTAATGTTTCTCACATCATGTATTATACTGACCAGAGATACTGTAAAGAACTTACTGACATACTGAGTGAGGAATCATTTTACAACCCAATGCATTCGTATCGAAACCCAGGTCTTTATGGCATTGAAGCAGCTTCTTGACGGCCTCATTACATTGCAGATATTGTGTACAGTTACCACATTTTACAAAGGTACCCTCTGTACCATCACAAACATCTTTACACCTGTTTCCTTTTAAATTAAAAAGAAACAGAAAATGAAACTTGCCAATCGTCAACGTAAATATTACCTTACACATTCTCGGGTTGGAATTTTGTAATTCCATATTAATCCACTCTAGTCCCCTTTGGCCTGCATCACTACCATGGAAACAATATGGTTCTTTCGATTTCTAGGCCTCAAGAGACGCATGCACTAGGTCGTGGTTTCCAATATCAACCGATAATCTAAAACTTTCAATTTGGATAACCTTGTATGTATTTTATAATTGACACAAAATTTCCACGCACAAAGGAATTAAATATCGTCCAATGCGATTATTTCGAAATCCAAAAGAACATGATGACAAACGAGATACCTACCGACTGGCCTACCGGACACGGCCTGTATGGTCACAACCAACGCTACCAGAATTATCAGCTTCATATCTAGAAATATATTAATCTATCTATCTATCATTAAGCATCGAACGCAATACATTTAACCAAAGAAATTTTTTACTCCCCCCTCTCTCTACTGTCAGAGTGATACCTGAATTCCAGAGCTACACCCCCTACAGTACTTAGGTAAGTAGTGTTCAAATACACAAAACTCAAGATCATGTGGCAGAATGTTACAAAATGGGATAATCTTGTTTATCAGCTCATTATCAGAAAGGCGAAAACCTCATCAATTTCTTATTTAAAGGTAATATGTTAAATCAAAAATCTGGGTCGGCAACAGTAAAGCATTGACTTTAAATTCGGAATAATGATAGCAAAATTCTCAAAAATGCAAAAAGAAAAACTTACTCAATTGTTAATTAGGTACTAATAGTCAATCCGTTTAGAAATCAATCTAAAATTACACTACAATAAGAAGAATTTGTAGTAACCTTTGGGCATTTCGTGAAAGATAATTATCGACTCTTTTGGCTTAAAGCATTTACGTTATCTTTCAATTTTGGGAACTTTTTAAATTAAGAAATATATGACTTCAGGGAAAAAACGTAAATATAATTGTATTATCTCTATTTTTTCGTTTATGTAAAAACATATTTGCTTATGGTTTTAGAGATTACATTGATTTTATCTTGTTATTTTATGTGAATCAGAGATAAACCTCCAGATATCTATGGTATCCGTTTTACGCAACAAATTTACCACATTATGAATGTGCCTATCACAAAACCCATTAAAACCAACAACCCTTACGCTGTTGGCGTCACAAATTGCGTTACTTGATCTTTTATGGCCAAAACAATGCGATAAAATATTAAGCAAAATATGTCCAGTGGGGGTATAATTCCATTCACCCGTTGGATTTTGATTGACGATGGTCTGCAGTTGGTCTTATGAACCGTGTTTATGATAAGAGAGACAAAAAATGTTAAGTGGCGCTACATATGTCAATGTTTCGAGAAGAGATCACAAATGCTTCTATCAAACCATTCCAACTTGATGTGAATAATTGACAGGAAACCGACTGTAAAAATATCATCTTAACCTATGCTGAGGTCAAAACTTGATTTGATTTTCAGCTATCAGTACTACTTATTAGACTAGGATCTGATGCCCATTTAATAAACAATTACAGACAGTAACATGCAGTGTTGTATTGTTATCAACACTGAAGCAATGAAATGTCATGTATTTCAGAGCCACATGGTTAACTGTGATATAACTGCAATAATGAAGTCACGATGGTCTTGTACATACGATGCTTTGACTTGATGACTCGATCATGTGAGATTTGCTTTGGCAGATGGACTTCATGATTGGATCTGTACACGTCAATTTTGCTTTGACAGGTGGACTTGATGACTCGATCTGTACACCTCAGTTTTGCTTTGACAGTTGGACTTGAAAAGTCGATCACGGCGGTCACAATGGAATGGTCTTTAAATTGATCGAATTGCATTTGTTGAAGTAATTTAACGTAGGGGGAATTGTATATCTATAAGGCCTTTATAGACATGCCTGGAAGTATTTAATATCAGAGGATATTTTTATTCCATCGTGTAAGAAAAAGTAAGAAAATGAAATTAATTTAATTTATTTAACATATATCATAAACGGCTGGTAGTCGGTTGTTGGTGTTTCAAGTATTTTAAAATGCACTAAAATGGAAAATAATGACTGATTTAACTAAAGAATATATCTCTATATTAACGAAAATAAATATTGCTCAAAACATCAATTGTAGAGTGATATAGATATACCACTGTTAAAATAGTGCTCAATACATCAATTGTAGAGTGATATAGATATACCACTGTTAAAATAGTGTTCAATACATCAATTGTAGAGTGATATAGAAATACCACTGTTAAAAAAGTGCTCAATACATCAATTGTAGAGTGATATAGAAATACCACTGTTAAAAAAGTGCTCAATACATCAATTGTAGAGTGATATAGAAATACCACTGTTAAAATAGTGCTCAATACATCAATTGTAGAGAGATATAGAAATACCACTGTTAAAATAGTACTCAATACATCAATTGAAGAGAGATGTGAAAATATTATAACAAAAATTGAAACAATGCACATACAACTGACCTATTCAGAATGCGTTCTTACTAAAATATTTGGCGTGTACTTTTTCTTTCCTGTGAACACAAGCTCGGATCGTTTGTTGAAGAAGTGTGCTTAGGAACAAGTATTGTGGAAAACCGTTTTTCGTTCAGTTCAGATTCATCTATTCCTTTACGATGCTGCATTCCAAGCACGGAAATATGAAAAATGATCCAACAAGCTAGCTGACCTAAATTTCTAGTCCAACTCCTTCCTTTGAAATTTGACTATCTACTTACCCACAAGTTGTCTGTGTTGCCAAAGCACATGTTTGCGAAGTTATGTCAAAATATAATCCAGGGGCACATATCTGCTCACTAGCAACGTTCTGGGCGCAAATAAACCAACGCGAACAATCCTGACATTTGGGAAAAAGTCCGGCTGCAGAGACACCAACGCAGTCTTCAGTACATTCTGCAGGAGCTGAAAAAAACAATTTTAAGTTAAATTTAGATAAAATTTACATACACTTTATGGATAGGGAACGTCTTACAGAGTCATGAAAAGTGGTTTTCATACAGCTTCCATTAGCACTGCTTCTGCTGTGTTTCCCGATATTTCAGAAATATTGGACACGATTTTGACGTCACTATTGCAAATACAATTCAAGCCAAATATTTCTTTTTTAGTATGTCAATATGTAATATAACATTCCATTTTGAAATGCTCTGGCCTATATATCGTTGCATTTCAACAATGGTTTCTCAAAGAAATGGTCTCTCACCGAACAAAAGAAAATGTGACGTAGCTAGTGATGTTACAGGCGAAGTTATTGGTGAAGTCCTTGGTGACGTCACTGGTGAGGTCACAGGACTAGTAGATCTAGATATTTCTATTCTGTGGAGACAATAAAAAATAATGTACAAAAATAAACGTCATCTGAAATGACATGAGACAAGTGAGATACGAAGTTAATAAGAATTTTGGGGATAACTTTTTTGAGCTAGTGCGGCTGTGTTCGTATGTGGAAAATATCTTAAATCAAGATAACAATACATGTGTAGCCTTGGCCAAGATTTTCGTCAGTGGTAATTTAAACAGGATTTTGCCTGGTGGAAATATATACCATACGTACCCTCCACAAACACCACCTTCAACAGTTGTACACGTAGCAGTTACAGAATCAAATATCAATTCTCCAGTACAAGTTTGTGGTAATGATAATCCATTAGCACATATAATATAATCTACACAACTTCCACAAATAGCAAAGATTCCTGTGGCTGATGTTTCCGTACAACTGCTGATACAAACTGAATAGAAAAAAATATATAAAATAGAACCTGAAACATGATGTTCCTCAGAATCTGACACTCGAATCGGGTAAAAAGTGTCTGGTTAGTAAAGACTACGTGATCGTCATGTGGTACGCAAGTCCGTGCAATATATTCGGTGTACTGATTGTCGGCATTACAACAGTATGGCTTGTCTCGAAAGTTTCGGTTCGTATTTGTGTCTCTGATCTGTAAGAGCATGTCTCCCTCTCGCTATCGAAGGTATTGTTGTATGACATGTTCTCCCTTTTAAAAAATAGGAATTAACCGTATTATTATCTCAATTCCATCATCAATAGCTGTAGAAACACTGTGATCATCAAACTTTGGACGTATTTTGTAATTGATGTAGTATCATGGGATTTGTCTCAACTGGCTCAAATGATCTCAATTTGAGCTATATAATATTATTACAGTGGTGTGCAGTTATTACAGAAATCATGAGTTCTACCAACCGCTAAAGTAAATAGTTAGATGAATACATAAGTATAATCTAAACAATAGTTTTACCGGGATTAGGTGATGTTGTTGGACTTGTAGCTGGACTGGTAAGAGGAGAAGTTGCTGGACTGGTTACCGGAGATGTTATTGGACTGGTAACGGGTGATGTTACTGGACTGGTAACCGGAGATGTTACTGGACTAGTTATTGGAGATGTTACTGGGCTGGTAGAGGGAGATGTTACTGGACTGGTTACCGGAGAAGTTATTGGACTGGTAACGGGTGATGTTACTGGGCTGGTAGAGGGAGAGGTTACTGGACTTGTAACCGGAGACGTTACTGGACTGGTAGAGGGAGATGTTACTGGACTAGTTATTGGGCTTGTAACAGGAGATGTCATTGGACTGGTAACAGGAGATGTTACTGGACTTGTAACCGGAGACGTTACTGGACTGGTTACAGGAGCAGTTACTGGACTCGTAACTGGTGACGTAGTTATTCTGAAAAGCAAATACACCTTGTATACCTTAGTATCAAATTCCTTGTTCCATCAATAAATTTATTGAGGGAGAAGCCGATGACAAGAATAATGGCAGGAAACATTGGTCTATTTTCAATTCACATGCCAGTCCCTCTAGCACTAAGCCATATATTCAGCAAACACAGTGTTACACAATGGCAGTTGTCATGCAGATGAAGATAAAAGTATGAATTCTCATTGTGAAAACTTCCACTTAGAACAAGATAACAACCAAACCTTATTCTCCGAAACCTCAATAAAATTCAGATTTAAAAAAAAATTATTGGACAACCAAACTAAATTTTAAATCAATTTTAGTGATTAACCAATCAGATGACTGGAACACTAAAAGCATTGGAAGTCAGGAATAAGGTCTCTGAATCTTATTCCATACAGTAAGGTTTATGTAAACGATGCATACCCTCCACAAACACCACCTTCAACAGTTGTACAAGTACCAGTTACAGAATCAAATATCAATTCCCCAGTACAAGTTTGTGGCAGTGATAATCCATTAGCACATATAATATAATCAACACAACTTCCACAAATAGCAAAGATTCCTGTGGCTGATGTATCCGTACAACTGCTGATACAAGCTGAATAGAAAAATATACAACCGATAAAATAGACATAAAAATGTTAATTGTTTCACGATGTGCGACAACTAAAACAGAACCTGAAACAAACTCTTCCTCAGAGTTTCAAGTTGTGCGACCTTCGGATATCTAGACAGAACTCGAAACATGTTGATGTCCGATATTCAGACATCGACTTGGACCACTGCAGTTGTCTGCAGATCGCAAGGCGTCACACTCTGACGAACAACATGTTTCGGGATCTGTTCTGACAATTCTCTATCGCTCTTCAATTGATGTATTGATCATTATTTAAAAGTTCAACCATCGTCACTTCCACAGATAAAGTGGACAGCAAAACTAATAAATATTTAAAATATGTGCTTAGTCTGAAAAAAGTCATACCGGGATTTGGTGGAGATGTTACTGGACTTGTAACAGGCGACGTTGGTATCCTGACAAATTAAAAAACAATTAATCAAAAACAACGAATATACTGTAGAAATTATATCGCCGTACGATGAATGCAACAATGTTTCTCTATGTCCGTCGGACCTGTATATGTCAGATTGCATCGTTATTCTGTCTTTTTGCACCGTCAATCGACGTGGATTAAGGTTTAAGTTCCTACCGTTACCATCGTTACCCTTAATAGATCAAAGATAATAAACCACTATAGCGCGTGAAGCAGACCACTCCTGCTCTTTTCGAAACACCTGATGGTACTTCTCTTTTGCGGAGTCCACTACTATAAACTTTAACTTTCGATTTTGGGCTTATTTGGATGATATTTTGATTAAGGGAATACTTTTACTTGTACGGATTTTTTTTCTTATTCCATACAATGAATTATGCGTGTATCATACATACCCTCCACAAACACCTCTTTCAACGGTATTACAAGAGCCACTAACAGCATCAAATATCAACCCCCCAGTACAGGTTTGTGGAATTGCTGTTGCACCAATACACGTAACATAATCGACACAACTACCACAGATAGCATATATTCCCAATGCCGTGCCCACAGAACAACTGTTAATACACTCTGAATGGAGAACAATGTGACGGATTAGATATAGATTGTACAGCTTTGTAATTTTGGCGAGACAAGCATGCATGAGCAGGGGCCTATCTGGAAAACGATCGAGGACGGGAAAACTAGTGCGAGTGAATAATTGAAGTGTTCTTTCATCAATTGTTTTGGAAGCTTTGACACTTTCAAAGCGATGTCAACATCAAAGTAAGAAGCTTTGTTGTCTGTGCTTATTCGATCGCCAATTTAAAAAAAAATTTAAAAAAATTTAATACATATAATTTAAAGCATTATACCCAGAATTGATGGCGAAGTTACGGGTGATGTTACAGGACTGGTTGAAGGAGATGTTGCTGGACTGGTAACAGGTGATGTTGGTATTCTGGCAAGTAGAAATGGGAAATTAAATAGGTCAAAAATAATAAACCAGATTCAACTTTGCAATTACATCAAAATAAACTAGTTGTAGCACAACTAAGCTCCACCTGCTTTCCTTTTAGATTCTTTTTGGCTTTTAGGTTAAGTTAATCAAGTATGGTTTGCAGAGAAATTGCTGATAATAGACCGTGGTTTTCCTCGAACACACATTTTAAGCGATTTATTTCTTACAAGCATCAAAGGGAAAAAATGTAATTTTTGTTATGATTACACTTGTACTATACATACCCTCCACAAACACCTCTTTCAACGGTATTACAAGAGCCACCAACAGTATCAAATATCAATCCACCAGTACAAGTTTGTGGAATTGCTGTTGCACCAATACACGTAACATAATCGACACAACTACCACAGATAGCATATATTCCCAATGCCGTGTCCACAGAACAACTGTTAATACACTCTGAATGGAGAACAATGTGACGCATTAGTTGTACATCTTTTAAATATTGGTGTGGTGAGCAGAGGCTAATCTAGAAAATGCCCGAGGACAGGGTGAAGCAAAAATAAGAGGTGTCTCTCCGATGAGGCTGCCAGAGGCCCCAACGGCAACGAATTTCGGATGGCCCGCGATGAATTTAGAGTGCTAAATTTATACTTCAAAATAAGACCTTTCTTATGGGAAGGGGGCATGGCACATCACCTAAACACGCCACTGTGTTTAAGTTAAAAATTGAGGTGTTCTTCAATCTTCTAACCCGGGGACATCAAAGTAGACTGCTTTGCATACTTTGATTATTTGATTGCGATTGAAAGTAGCGAGAAAGTAAGCACTCCACCAGTTTCATCATCTTTAAGCGAATGCTTAATACTCAATCCCTTCAAATTAAGAAATTTATGATGTTACCAATTTCTAAAAATGTTTATACCCAGAGTTGATGGTGAAGTAGCTGGAGATGTAACTGGACTAGTCACGGGAGACGTTACTGGACTGGTTGAGGGAGATGTTGCTGGACTGGTTACAGGAGATGTTGGTATTCTGGCAATTAGAAATGAAAATTTGAGTAAAGGCACAAAGTATACTGTAGTAACAAGTTTGTCCGACGTCCTTATTGTAGAAATACCATGTATGCAACGATTGGCCTCGATATGTCGACCGGACGAGCATGTGTCAGATGAACTCGCAGAACACGTACGG
>NW_008709463.1:971794-974060 GCF_000327385.1 Lottia gigantea
TCCGGACAATAGTGTTTCTCAATGACTTTGCTGAACCTGTAAGAAAAATAAATAAACCAAGCACAAACGATTCGAACCGCAAAATGTAACTCGACATATTGGAGAAACCTTGATAGTAAACAACACAATGGTTAAAGGTTGTCTTAATTTAAACAATTATAAACAGTTTTTTCTATTATACAGCTCTTGAGATGTACTGAATAGGCGAAAGAAGCATTCCACCCAGTTAAATGTGGAAATGAAATGAAATGAGCTTTACGTCCTACTTTGCTGCATTATGTGGAGCTAAATGTGGAATTTACCAATCATATCATCATTTAGTAGTTAGTTGATCAAATAGACTGTCACAAGTTTATTTCCCTGACAAAAAAAAAACGTACATTATGCGCACAAAGTTGTCTCGGTCAAAATAAAATATTCCACAATGCTCACACCTTGCACGTTATTTCAAGATTAAGCTATCAGTTTTTGCTTGGCGTTATTCACAAATGCTTAGACCTTTGTAAATCGCCACCACAAGTCACTGTTGACTCTTGGTGGTCATCGTTGTGTTTTCTTCGACCAACAGCCGAGGTGGAAGAGCAGCTAAATGTTTGACATTAGTGGACTTTTGCGATTAATTTTAGTGCATAAACATTCTGCTAGGTGTCGTAGTAAACTGGAGTCAAGTGAAGTCAGAGTTCATCAGCTTAGCCGACCTAACCGCTGTTTTTTCCGCCATGCTGGTCACGGTAATCACACCGATTTGCTTACAGGTCTACAAACACTGGTAGTCCTTAATGGTTGAAGTCAATCAATGAGGCGAATCTTAACAAGTATTCGCTCCTGTCGAGCTCAGTTGCAAACTTCTCCCAGTATGCCGTTGGAACCGATGTGGGCCCAATCCCACTCTGTAAAAGACACATTCTCGAATTGAATACTTACCGTTGTACGAGCCAGGTATTTTTAAATGTTTACTGAAATATATTGAGTTGTAGAAAGTTTCATGTGGATGTAAAGCCGGTTTCAATCGTTCAGCAAACTCCAATGCCTCTGGTGCAGTTCTAAGAAATTCGATGAACTTCCGGTTAGCCACAATATGCTGCGAGCCTTTCATAAACGTAAATCCAGTTACGTTACCTATTCTCGACATTCGGTACTTCCACATAACGGATCTGTAACAAAACAAATATCGTATAAATAAATTCTGAAACCAATTTCTTCACAATATCAAGCTATTTAGAACTTTACTGCAAAAACCATCTTTCTTGTATTACAAAAGCTTGTAAATGTAGCCATTTAATTAGATTGTATGCTAGCGAATACAGCCAATCATAGCCTCGATTACACGCGAAGCAAAATTGTTTACAGTTTTTGTGTCGAGGGCACTGATTGGCTGTATTCGCTAGCGGACAATCAAATAACAAGTTTTACAAGAAAGGTCGTTATTGCAGTGACTTGACTGATTAATTTCATAGTTCAAGGGAGGTAACTGATATATAATATTGCTATATTGTTTAACAGTTTAAGTCATATTATGATTACCAAGCAAATTTGGGTAAATATTTGACTGGGTTTATCAATTCATCAAATAGCTACGAAACCGGATTCACAGGTAAGTTACAAATACATATTCCGTTCTCAATATAAAAAAAAACTGTTGATATCAGCAAGCGGATACCGACAGCTCCACTGTATTGATATTTTGGAATGCTCATTATGTCGGTTAAAAATTAACCGATGGCTCTGTTGACAAATTGTCCCAGTAGTAAGGTAGGACATTCTCAATATGACAGAATGGCTACCCTGCGACTGGGTTTGTCAACTCGGCACCCATTTCGGGAAGAGTCCACATAACACAATATTTAGTTCAACACCGTTACGCAAAACTGTCAAGCTTTAATATTGTTATGAAAGAATTACCCGAAAGGAAATCCTACGACTAAGCTAGCACCGTTAAATGCTTTCAATATAGTAACCAGTTCCAAATTTGTCTTCAACGGAAACTCGGAACCGGCTAGATTGATGAAGTATTTCCAGTCGAATTTCAATGCATCGTCCATACAATTTAAATCTGCTTGAAACACAGAATATTGTCCCCATGTTACCTTCACTAAACGGGAAGTTACATGTACATTATCAAAACAATTTGTTATATCAGACACAGCTTTCAGTAGAGATTTGGGAGCTTTGGCATCAACGTGTATAAAGTAGAAGTTACTCGGTCGATAAATAGCTCTTAAAAGTCTTTCCAACAACTCTATTTCTTCGTGCATCAAAATTCCAA
>NW_008709463.1:1026448-1057223 GCF_000327385.1 Lottia gigantea
TAAGTTAAAAATTGAAGTGTTCTTCAAGGAACGTAGGTAGCTTTGCATACTTTGATTATTCGATTGCGATTAAAAGTAGCGAGAAAATAAGACCCAAATAAACAAGGATGAAAGCCCTCCACCAGTTTCATCATCATTAAGCGAATGCTAAATACTCAATCCCTTCAAATTAAGAATTTATGATGTTACCAATTTCTTAAATTGTTTATACCTAGAGTTGATGGTGAAGTAGCTGGAGATGTAACTGGACTAGTCACGGGAGACGTTACTGGACTGGTTGAGGGAGATGTTGCCGGACTGGTAACAGGAGATGTTGGTATTCTGGCAAATAGAAAAGAGAATTTGAGTAATGACACCAAGTCACCAAGTATACTGTAGTAACAAGTTTGTCCGACATCCTTATTGTAGACATACCATGTATGCAACGACCGGACGGGCATGTGTCAGATGATCTCGCAGAACACGTACGAAACGTTACCATCGATAACATATTTTGGTTTGAACTCGTCAGGTCAAATGTAATACACCTGATTCTTATTTCATCAATTAAATCATACTTATATCATACTTACCCTCCACAAACACCTCTTTCAACGGTATTACAAGAGCCAACTACAGAATCGAATATCAATCCACCAGTACAAGTTTGTAGAATTCCTGTTGCACCAATACACGTAACATAATCGACACAACTACCACAGATAGCATATATTCCCAATGCCGTGTCCACTGAACAACTGTTAATACACTCTATATGGGAAACAATGTGACATATCAGTAAAGACAGAGACAGTATTCTTGAGCTCAGATTGAATTAGGAGCGGCAGGTAGAAAGAATATAATATATAGAGGACTGCGATGGCACAGATACTTTTCTGCGAAATTGGTGGTCAATCAGCTATGAAAAATCAAGATAACCAATGCCGTTTGATACTTATTTCTGAAAGAGTTTAAGTTATCATAATACCTAGCTCTGATGGCGAAGTATTAGGAGATGTTGCCGGACTGGTAACGGGGGATGTTGCTGGACTGGTTACAGGAGATGTTGCTGGACTGGTTACAGGAGATGTTGCTGGACTGGTAACAGGAGACGTTGCTGGACTGGTAACAGGAGAAGTTACTGGACTGGTAACAGGTGATGTTACTGGACTGGTAACAGGTGATGTTACTGGACTGGTAGCAGGGGATGTTATTGGACTGGTTACGGGAGAAGTTACTGGACTGGTAACAGGGGATGTTACTGGACTGGTAGCAGGAGATGTAACTGGACTGGTAGCAGGTGATGTTACTGGGCTCGTAGCAGGGGATGTTACTGGACTGGTAGCAGGAGATGTAACTGGACTGGTAGCAGGGGATGTAACTGGACTGGTAGCAGGTGATGTTACTGGGCTGGTAGCAGGTGATGTTACTGGGCTGGTAACAGGAGATGTTGGTATTCTGGCAAAATATTATCGGATCAACATTGAATATAGGGAGTTATACAATCAAAAATGCATATGTGCATTACATGGACTTAGAGGCGAATGAAAACTAATCAGCTGCCTTATATATTGATATTATAATGGTCACTATGTTAACCTTTTTTATTATTTTTTTTTAAGCAATTAAGTTCAAATCAGACCATTTTTTCAGACTTATTTACATACGAAGCACGGGCATTTATAATTATAGATTGAACAAGGCGAAAATCAGTCAGCTAACTACCATTAAATTAGAATACAAAGCATTTTATCGGATGATACTACCAAGTCTACAAATTGTTCAATGTATTAAAGTTAGTAATTTAAATCAATATTTGAGCATGCCTGTCTTCTGTATTCAACATTTTTTGTGCGGTGTTTTTTTCTATTTTCTATTCATGCAACCAACAGTTTTTTCCCTTTTTTT
Source organism: Lottia gigantea (assembly GCF_000327385.1). Classification (NCBI taxonomy): domain Eukaryota; kingdom Metazoa; phylum Mollusca; class Gastropoda; family Lottiidae; genus Lottia; species Lottia gigantea. Next base: position 1,028,336 of record NW_008709463.1, read on the forward strand.
TTCTTCACAATGTCAAGATATTACAAACTCAGTCTGATACCTCGACTGCAGCGATTGGATTGGATTATACGCTAAAGTATACAGCCAATCGACAGAGAGTATGTTACCATCATAAATAAGACAATTTTATGATTAGATACTTCCAGAATATTTATTAAGTTTCAATGTGGTTCTCTCGCCGTCATTAGGAATATAATGATATTTATGCTTAAGGCTGTGAGTTGCTGTGGTACAAGAAAAGAGCCCAATGTATTAGACTCAGTGAAGATGACTTACCCTCCACAGAATCCAGTCTCAGCAGATGCACAAGTTAAAGATACTGAGTCAAATATCAACCCTCCAGTACAAGTCTGTTCTAGAGATACACTACCAGAACATGTGATGAAGTCGACACAACTGCCACAGATGGGAAATATTCCCGGTGTCATTGTCCCGGAACAATCATTAAGACAATCTAGATAAAAGAAATATTAAAAAAAACATTCAATTTTATGTAACATGCAGATTTAAAAGTTTCATATATCTGGACAAGACATTGAATTTCGTTCGACACTGTGATTCTCACGTGAACACTACAGGAACCACATTTGAACTCTACAAGAACCACATGTGAACACTGCAAAACCCACATGTGAACATCGTAAAAACTGCGTATGCTTTTGCCAAAGAAACATCAAAACACTCTTAAGCAAAACTGGCGATTATCAACTAATTTTGTCTTCTATTTAGTTTTGCTTTCTCAAATTGAAGAAGATATTAATTAGTATACTTAGATCTGTCGGTGATGTAGCTGGAGATGTCACTGGAGATGTAACTGGTGATGTTGGTATTCTAAGACGAAACAAATCAAAACAAGTGATATTTGAGAACAACTATTAACAAATCAACCCCACCCGATCTTCACAATGACAAGCTATCACAAACTCACTCTGTATTGTCTTATATAGAGATTTCTATTTGGTACCTTGTAAGTCCAATAGATGAATACATACACTTGTTGACCAAGTTTGAGACTTTCATTTTAAGAGGTAGCATTCCTTTAAAGTACCAATGTATACTTACCCGCCGCAGGATCCGTCTTCGGCGGTTGTACAAGTACGAGTGTTACCATCAAATATCAAATCCCCAATACATGTTTTTTGAATACTAAATAGACCAACACATACGATATAATCAACACAACTACCACAAATAGCATATGAAGCCGCTTCCGTTGCCCCAGAACAGTCATTTATACAATCTGAATTCAAGAAAAGAAAAGATGATATATATACTTTCAATCAATAATTTTTAGAAATATTAAAATAGAAAATTCTTATATTTCTATATCGCTCAACAATGGAGCAATATTTTAACCGCTTTATAATTGATGTACTGAGCACCTTTTTAACCGTTGTATTTCTATATCGCTCGCTCTACAATTGATGTATTGAGAACTATTTTAACAGCGATATTTCTATACCGCTCTATAATTGATATACTGAGCCCTATTGTAACAGTAGTTTGTCTATACCGCTCTATAATTTATGTATTGAGCGCTAAATACAGTTGTATTTCTATACCGCTCAATGTATTGAGCACTATTTTAACAGTGATATTTCTATATCGCTCTACAATCAATGTATTGAGCCCAATTGTAACAGTGGTATTTCTATATCGCTCTACAATTGATGTATTGAGCACTATTGTAACTAGTATTTCTATATCACTCTACAATTGATGTATAGAGAACTATTTTAACAGTGGTATTTCTATATCGCTCTACAATTGATGTATTGAGAACTATTTTAACAGTGGTATTTCTATATTGCTCTATAATTGATGTATTGAGCACTACAGTAACAGTGGTATTTCTATACCGCTCTACAATTGATGTATAACAGTGGTATTTCTATATATCAATCTTATGGAGCACAATAAAAGTAAACGTCTTACCTAACTCTGTGGGAGACGTATTTGGACTGGTAGCTGGACTGGTAGCTGGAGAGGTTTCACCAGTAACGGTTTTTGTTAAACCTGATATTAAGATAACATTATAATATATTATATATTAAAATATAATTCAATTACCTTTGCAGGAAGTATTGCATGTTATAAGCACCGTGACATGAAGCACAAGGAATTGAACATGATGTGGCTAGCTAACTCCCCAGACATTGGCGAAAGTTGAACTGAATGATTACATACTACAAAGCATCACGACACCTGTCCTTAAATTGCATTCAGTAGATATTTGATTTGATACGACATACAGTTAGGAAAATATATTGGCTTACCCCAAATAAGTACCACAACGACGCATAAATATGCCCTGGTTTCCATTGTGTGGTTTTACTTCTTGTTTCGTGATCAATTATATGAATTTACGGACAAGATCAATCAAAAATATTTCTGAAAATGAAAAAAACCAATATTACTAAACTCGTCAGCAGACACTTTTGTGTAAACTTTTGAAAAATCATAAAGAAAATATCTTAACCATCCAAAATCGAACTCATCCTAAAATTACATTTTTATAAATCCGATCAAAGATCCCATTTAAATTAGGACGATGACTTAAAAAATAAAATGAAGAATCACGAGTATTGAAATCATCCGAGGTTTAAGAACAAGCATTCCACATTTTTGACCCAAAATTAAGCCCTATGGCAGTTCTGGATGAACAGACGGATAGACGGGCAGTGTTAAATATAAAGTGGGCGTATGAAAGAAACTCTCACAAAAGAGGTACCGTTTTATCATCCAATCGCTGAGAGTTTTTAATCCGTTGATCAAGTTCTGCTTTCCGGCATAATTTGGATCTTTGATATATATTAAAGAAAGTACCAAAATTTCGGCATAGTACTCACCGACGAAATGTTCAGGTAAGTCTGTCCTGCATTTGTGACAAAATTTGTTTTTTTTTTTTTTTGGGCGGGAGTCTTTAGCTTTAAGGCAATTACTTCTATCTTAATACATATCTATGAATCTTTGAATATCTAAGCATTGGCTCGGAGCAGGTTTACTGTGTTGTAGGATTAGCTTGAGGATTAGTGGCGTTTCTATGAATTACTAGGTGGAAACGAAGCGAGTTATATTGCACTTTGGCACGATAAAAATAATGATTAGACTAAACAACTAAAAGGGTATCAACACTAATATCACCGAAAAACACCCAAAAGGAAAAGTTGTGATAACAAATAATAATATACAACAGTATTACAGTAGTTCACCATAGGGGCTACATAATTGTCAAATGCAGCAAACAGCACCAGGCACGTATAAACTCAACGATAATAGATTATCAATCACAATTGTCTTCTACATATCGATTGTACCAACAACCTTTATTTATTTAATTTTATTAATTTGTGGTTTTCTGTTTGGGGTCAGGTTAGTAGTCGATCTTCATTTAGGTAATGTCAGGTCGACTAAAACATTCTAAACCATGGCCTTTTGGATTTCGCCGTTATCTTTTAAATCTGCCAGAATCCGAAAGGTTGGGAAACAAGGTTGATAAAATCAAAATTTTCAAAAGGACTACTTCCTAAAAATATCCAGTTGATCTCAAATTCTGCTTGTCGCAAAGTCGACCTCTCTGTCGTTTAGGTCTGCTAGAATTTGAACGACTTTGATAATAATATTGAAACATTCAAAAAGGACAACTGCCTGAAAAAATCAAGTCGATCTTTATTCTGAAGGTCGCAATATTGACCCCTCACCCTTTTAGATGTTAGAATTTTGAACAAAAACCCTAAAATATATTACAAGCTACTGGAGACTGGAGCACCACGACCGATTGTGCAGGTCGAAACATTGACCACTCACCCTTTCAAATGTGCAAAACTTTTAACATCATCACGAAGAATAGATCTTGACGTAGTTAACAGAATGACATGAAGGGCATAGATTTATATTTACAACCTTTATCCTAAATAAATTACGATTGAATCATGAAATGGGGAATGTTAATAGGTCCATATCTCTTAAGGATGTAATTAATATAACTGGTTTATGTTTCATATAATTTCGTTTATCCTTAAGGCACTGTAATAAGACGTTACCTTGGCCACAAGCTGAACTAAATTCCCAGAAATTGTGTTAATATTACCGGATGTCTGCTTGTTTTCAGGTCCTGTTATGTTTAGTGTGACGCATGTAAAAATTATTCATAATTCCAGGTTTTATTGATAATATTTGTAGATAATATTTTATTACAGAGATATGCGGGTTCGCAATCCGAAGCAATGGCCATTAAGAGATATGCCACAGGTAAAATAGATCGGGTTGTCTAGGCTCTTTATTAAACCATAATTAGACCACTAAAACCTCACCCATATTAATATTGTTTATATTTCCAAGAACCCGACCAACATATTACAAATGTTGTTAAAAGTATCAGAATTCGAAAGGTTGAGAACCAAAGACTTAACCCGACCGAAGTATGGCAAATGTAAATTGTATTCAGTTGGCATTGATCTTTAAGTCCAGGTTAATTCTTATCAACTCATCACATCATAGGTTTGGTTTCGTTTCCAGTTTCAGAGTGTTGGCGTTATTCAATAATTTATGTGACTATTTTTTGTTTGTGAAATTGAAATGAAATCTAGTTTTACGTCCTACATTCTGCACTTAACTGAAAATTGATAACTGGCAACGTCGTGCAATAAGGAACATTTACGTACATGGCCTGTATGAGCACACGGATTCTTGTTTTATTGCCACGACTGTGAGCAACATTGACCCAATTACTATTCAATCATATTATTAATTTCATCACAAGTTACCTCCCTTGAAATGAACATTGATTGGGTATACAACCCAATGTTATATCTGCGCAGTAGGATTGTATATTTGCTCTTGTGATGCATTCAATTTATTATGAATATTGGTGGATGGAATATTTTAAAGCAGATAAACTTTACGAAGCATTTTTTGTTTATTAATCGCATGCTCAGATGTGATATATCGCAGGTGTACTGTAGAGACTATAGATGGTTTAATTGAAGTTTATTATGTAGATGTCTTGTATAGATGATATAGATGTTTGATATACCATAGCTCATATTGCACACTTTGGCCAAACTTGTGATATAACTTAATTATCAATAAATATCTAGCTTTATTGTCTGCATAAGAACTCTGCCACTTCTGCAAAATGTTGGAAATGAATTGCCGGTCACAGTCTACCCATGATCATCTAGGTCGATCTAAAATTTAATCGACCAAAGAACTCCTGAAGATAATACTTCAAGACCACCTGTAATATCGGGTTGTGGACATTAAAGACCCTAGGGCAGTAATCAATCGAGAAAATAGAAGGCTTATAGCGATTAACTGGCAAAAGTGACAGAATCTGTTATGATGTGTGTCGTGATTAGCAGAATCCGTTCCTTCGTGGAATCCATTATCATGAATAGCAAAAACTGTTTCTCTGTCTTATTGTTTCCCATATCAGAATCTGGTCCTTTGAATTTTGGAATCTTTTATGCAGATCATTATTATTATACATTGAAGCAATATTTCAATTTTTATATTAATACATATAGATAGATAACATTGAAAGATATAGCTTATTAAATATTTTTTAAGAAATATGGTTGTTAAATATAAATTCGTCATAGAAAATATATATGTGTCTTGGAGAATGTTTGTCTTGACATGAAATGGGCAGTGTATGTCTAAATCTCAACTTCAAAGCAGCAGTACAGTACAGAAAAATATAGCTTATTAAATTATTATATTTAAAAATTATGGTTGCTTAATATAAATTCATCATAACAAAATAATATATGAAATGTAATGAGAAGGGTTTCCTCAGCCTCTAAGCATCAGTACAGGTAGACGACGTGTACATACATTGTTTGAGTCTGTCGTCCCAAACAGTACCAGCCTTTGCACAGGGTCTTTCATCAATCATAATTCCATTAGAACATGAGGCGTACATATTGCACCCATTACAGGACTGGTAGTCTCCATTAGCTTTACGACTGCAATCATCAACACATTCTCCTAGTCCCCCTAACGCCCTTAACACAGTACTTCCACTACTTGTCGCATCTTCAACTCTACAATAAAAAAAACAATTTTAACGAGTCTCATTTAATGATTTGATGACTAATATTATTCCTGGAATATTTATTTCGATCGGTCTTATTTATCCTACGTTGATTATCTAGTTATTGGCGGATGTCGTCCACGAGGCAGAGTATGTTCACTATGATACTCTCTCGAGGATTCACTTTTATTTAGTTTAATTTCCGGGATGTTGATTACCGATTGTTTTTTTGTCCTGTCCATGGATTTTCCGAATGGCTTTGAGACTTTGGTATTCAAACGGCTTTAATGTACTAGTGTTGAGCAAATGATATGACACTTAAAATAAAACCGTGCTTACCCACAAGTCGTGACCTCTGGAAAGTTACAAGTGGTTCCTACAATATCGAACAGTAGACCGCCTGTACACTGTACTTCCCCTATTAGAATTCCGCTAGAACAGATGTGATATTTACTGCAGTCACCACATACTGGATAAAGACCTGGAGCCGCCTGTGTTGAACAATCTCTTGAACAAGGCGCTACTTCTGTAATAACGAACATTTGGAGAATGGATATATTTATGCAGTCTTATGAAAAATGTGACTTATGTTGACAATTGACTCTATTCAGGTTTCATTCCTCTATATGGGGGAGATTTAAAACGGAAGGGGGGTATTGCAATCGATCAGTGATCTTGAAAAGGGTAATAGAAATAGAAAAAGGTTGTAAAACTTTGCTCTAGACATCCGATGGTGATAGAATATATACTCGCGTCCACATACAACGTGTTCTCTTCCGAATTCGTTTAATGAGCTATTTTGCTGAAATCGTCCAAAATAATAAACGCTTCGTTATACCTGTTCGATTGGGTGTTAGAACAACTGCGGTGGTTTGTGAAGTAGCTGGAGAGGTGACAGCTGATGTTGGTCGGGCGATTCTGCGAATTTGATAAAAACAAAAATTGTTTTATAACATTATAAAAACTGCAAGGACATTCTTAGATGTATTTATTATACCCTACTTCTCTTTGGAGGAGTCTTCTAATATACAACTTTGACTCATGATTTTGCCATTCTTTGGACGAGGTATTGGACTTAATATACCAATTTGTTTGAGATTGTACAAGTCCGTTATAGATTGAGAACACTGTCTAGAATCGACTCAAACTGCACTATTAAGTCTTTATTTAATCACTGAAGATGGAGGTGCTCGCGTTTTGTTCTTAATTGGCACATGGTGGGAAACATGCTGAACACTTACTTAATTAGCCTAAGATGGGATATAGGTAACTCTTGGCCAGAATATAACACAGGGCGTATGTTAACTCAGTTGACTAACTGGATGTGATAAAATCTTTTCTTAGTTGATATGGATGAGAAATATGCTTCCCTAAATCGTATGATCGGTAGTTTTAGATTAGGAATACTCGATCATTGCAGCAGAAAGTATTCAGATTTTTTACAGGCCCTAACTTACCCACATGTGGTGCTTTCTGGGAAATTACAGGTCTGAGTCACGATATCAAAGAGTAGTTCAGCTGAACATGTCACCGAACCGAGCAAGGCTGAATTAATACAGACATCGTACGCAGCACAATTCCCACAAACAGGATACAAGCCGGGTGCAGTTATTCCGGCACAATTATTTGAACATTCAGTTACCTCTGAAATGGTAAATTTATATTAATAATAAGGTGCCTTAAGTTCGAAATACCAGCAAACCCGAAATATATGATAAAAATCATCTACATTGTACTAACGATCCGAACCGAAATCATATTAGCGAAACATTTGAAGCAGCTAATGAACTTTTCACTTGTTCAACCCAAACCAAAAAACATGGCCCGACTTTATAAACTTGAATCCGAAAACATACCTGTCCTAGCGGGTGATATCTCTGTAGTCCTGCAAAAGAAAAACATGCGATATTTGATAACAATATCGGATTTCAATCTTGAAGTGAGAGAAATTGAAACAAAGTACAAACAATCCGTGCATTTTGGTATGTCTTGATTGACTTGACTACTTTGAAATATCTACTACAAGTCTAAATGTTATTATGGTGAACAAGTTTTAAAATCGGGAGTACATGTATTTGCAATAGCAAATGAAATTCTATAACGGCCTTTATCTAAATATTTGCTATATATCGTCGTCGCAATGTTCAAGATTCAATATTTTAATATTTGCCTGTAATAATGTAAATAGCAATAAAGATATGCCAATAACAACCCCAAAACATCAATTTTACGCTACACTTACAAACAAGTAACAGCATTGGCAAAGTTACAGGTTGAGGTGGTGATATCGAACAACAAATCTTCAGCACACTGTACAGGTTGTATCAGGGTGTTGACTCCACAGATGAAGTATCGGCTACAGTCAGAGCAGTGTGGGTACAAACCAGGTTCACTAATATCAGAACACGAAAATGTACATTCTATAAGAAAAGAATATGAATAAAAAAAAAAACATCTGCCAAAAAAAAAAAAAAAATCCAAAATAACATATTGGCGATACATTGGTAGCAGCAAATAAACAATTTATCTGATGAAGTATATCAATTATAAATTGATAAAACATTGGTAGCAGCTAATATGAGGAAGTATATAAATTGTAAATGAGTAATTATTTCATAATGAAATGCGGTATATAACGACTTTAGCTTGCTGATTCAAAACAGAGTAACTACATAAGTGAATTTGTGCTTTTCTTTCTACACGGAAAAGGAGTGTATGGTTTTTACTGTCAATTGGAGCGGCCTATCGAGCATGTCAGTTAGCAATTAATTTTATTTCGTTTAGCACTGTCTGGTATGAACATATTCGGTATCCATTCTTTAAGCCAAAAATACTAAAATCTTAAGATGAAAAGTAACACCAACAATGTGGTTATTCGGTGGAAAATAATAAGCACATTTTTACAAAATTTATATGTTGAGATATTATTTAACGTTCGTACACCTACCAAAAGGTATCGGACTCGTTGCAGGTGAAGTTACGGGCGATGTTACTGGACTGGTGACCGGAGAAGTTACGGGCGATGTTACTGGACTGGTAACCGGAGAAGTTACAGGGGATGTTACTGGACTAGTCACCGGAGAAGTTACAGGCGATGTTACTGGGCTGGTCACCGGAGAAGTTACTGGACTGGTAACTGGGGAAGTTACAGGTGATGTTACTGGACTGGTCACCGGAGAAGTTACAGGCGATGTTACTGGACTGGTAACTGGGGATGTTACAGGTGATGTTACTGGACTGGTAGCCGGAGAAGTTACAGGCGATGTTACTGGACTGGTAACCGGAGAAGTTACAGGCGATGTTACTGGACTGGTAGCCGGAGAAGTAACAGGGGATGTTACTGGACTGGTAGACGGGGAGGTTACAGGTGAAGTGGCCGGGCTTGTTGATGGGGATGTAGCTGGTGAGGTTACTGGGCTGGTAGCCGGTGAGGTCGACGGAGATGTAACTGGTGAAGTTAATGGCTTGGTTCTATAAAAAAAAATTAAACTCATTATCTCAGCAATTAATCTATATTGAAGCTTAGTTTGTTATATTCTTATAGGATAATTCTATTTTTTGGGAATTTCAAAATAGAAAATAAAATTTCAAGAAAAAAGAGGAACAGTTGTTTTTGTTTCCAAGTCAACGTTTTAAAATAAGTACTCACGCACAACTTGTGTCGGCCGGGAGACTGCATGTATTGTCAATAGCATCAAATAGTAAACCTCCAGGACATGGACGAACACTATTAAGTGAATTGCCGATACACAATACAGATATTGAACAATCCGTACATGAAGGATAAACTGCAGTTCCAAGACCAGCACAGGAATCTTCGAAACAAGTGGCTTCAACTTGAAATAAATAAACCAAATACTAACGATCTGAACCGCAAAACAAAACCCGAAACACATACAACATAGACTACTGGCAAAACATTTGAACTTTTCACACGAGGAAATACATTAACAAGATTTTAAATCATTCACAGAGCATAATTTTTGCAGACTTGGGTCATTGTTATTAGGTTGATGCCTGTTCCCCCATTAAAGAAGCAACGAAAGACGGAAAGCCATTGTTGCAATTCTAAATGCCCAGTGCTGAAGAGGTGTTACAAAAAAGCATCTGATCTGATGTCGAATATCTTGATGTCAACTCCTAACAATTATCATTGAATGATAAATAACATTGTACAATGTACGTATCGCTTACTTCTTGCAACTGGTATAAGACTGGTAGACGGGGATGTTGCTGGACTGGTTGAGGGAGATGAAGCTGGACTAGTAGACGGGGATGTTGCTGGACTGGTTGAGGGAGACGTTACTGGACTAGTAACTGGAGATGTCGCCGGGCTGGTAGCTGGAGATGTTACTGGGCTGGTAGCTGGAGATGTTACTGGGCTAGTACCTGGAGATGTTACCGGACTGGTAGCGGGACTTGTAATGGGCGATGTTGGCCCAGATATACTGTGGAAATATTAAGAGCGAAATGATAAAATTACTATTTAAGTTAGGACTTAATTGTATAAGGGATAAATCGTTTCTATTACTGAAATTTCTTTTGTGGATAGTTGTGTTTTGCCCTGATAAAGAATTGGCCAATATTGGGATTCAAATGACACGTCAAAAGTAGCTAATGGAGATTGTATTCAGACTGCGGACATAGATTGTATTTTTCTAAAATCTGATAGCGTACCTCGAAGTGTTATAAGCCGATCAAGAAAAATGATCAAAATGGAAACTAAAATCAAGATGAAGCATGTCATCAGAGCCGTTTAAAATAAAGACAGAAATATTAATTGTTAAATAATCATAGTTGTCCTAACAAGACGCGAAGGATCTACCACTTACCCACAAACGCCACCTTGTGCAGGAGCGCAGCCCATAACGTTGATATCGAATATAAGACCAGCACCACAAGCCAATCTCACCATGAACCCTGGGAAACACGTCACAAACTCGGTACAGCTACCACAGAATGGAAACATCCCACCCTGTGCTACATTGGAACAGTCTGTTGTACATTGTGTGATTTCTAAATTCATAAATAAAACATTCATTAGTTCAGATATCGCGCTAACGCTTAGAGTCTTAATGGTAGCAAGAATACCAGTCAGTTTTCTTTACAGATAGACAGAACTGACAATAAGTTTCATGGTGATAATTCATCACATGCAGAATGAGTGAATTTTAGAACAACGAGTCCACAAGACCATTTCGGTCCGGTTGAGTTATGAAGAAAAACTGGACTTTTCCCCCAAAGTTCAATATTACGACAACATACCTGTAGCAACTTGCGATGTAGTTGGTGGCGTTCCTGGTGACGTTGACGGTGATGTCACTGGTGACGTTGATGGTGATGTCACAGGTGACGTTGATGGTGATGTCACAGGTGACGTTGAAGGCGATGTTACTGGTGATGTCACTGGTGACGTTGATGGTGACGTCGCTGGTGACGTCGCTGGTGATGTCAGGGGTGACGTTGGGGCTAGGGTGACTCTACAAATATAATATGTATGCCCATATCGAGTTTGGATTTACTATGCAGATACTATGTAACGAACTAAAGCGCTTACTCTTTCCTCTTTCAAGCTCACTTGTAGGTCCAGAGTTCATTTCCATTCCATGTAAGGTTACTTACATTGATCATCGTGTACATAATGTCGTTTTCTACCTTACTATATGGGATTTCAATTCTATTTTATGGCTTGAAGTTACCTGTCATGGCCTAAGATATTTTGCTAACATAATTTATTTCTTACCCACAGACAGCGCCAGCTGGTGATGAACAGCTGTATTCGGCGGTATTATAAACCAGGCCGTCTGTGCAGCTCAATATATTTCCCAACTGCTGCCCATTAATACAAACCACAAAATCCACACAGTTACCACACTTTGCATATTGTTTATTCTCACTGGCTTGTGAACAATCGGTAACGCAGCTTCCGTCTGGAAAAAACAAGAGCCCAAATAATCGAAAAGTCATATCCGACAAGTGTTTTCTTTAACGGCAATTTTGGAAAGGTTCAATAACAAAACGTGCTCATATCCTTGGGGCGCACTTACTAACATTTGACTAGCAATCAACTGCATTGTCAATCGAGTCACCGGTTGCTTTGCGGTGGCTAACATGTTGATAAAATGCCATAGTATGTTTGGGAAATAGTCACAATGAATTGATGCCAATTCGGGTTGAATTTAAACTCAGTAGATAAATACTAATATTCTATTGGATAGTTGAATTATAAACCAATGATATCTGAGTGTTTAAATTCCATTTAAAGAACTATACAACCAAGTATTGGGAGGATTGTAACTGAGGATAGCATACATTCATATCAAGAGAGAAAAAACATACCAGCCGTTAACGTATTGCTGAAAAACAAAATCATAGTATGTGAATTAGACATATTTGTTATAGCTCATTCTCCAGGCATGTTGGCCATTGCCGTCATTTTGCTCAGACCCGCGGTCAATTTTGTCATAGAAATATAAATCAAAATAAAACGTGTAATCAACATTGTCTATGGTTGATTTTGTAAAAAATCAAATTTATTATTTATTTGTATCTCTTTGACTCACAATTATTTAAAATTAGTATCAAAAACGCATCCAAAGATTCAGCTATTATGCCACAGATTGTTTTCTCGGAAAATACATGATATTAACTTGTCCAAAACAAACAATCTTATTTGTACTTGTGTCTGTTTTGATTTTTACTGCTGTGTTTATTATGAAATATCACGAGATATGTTTTTCGACGATTTCAGTAAAACTAATTCCCGATACTAGTAATATGGTAATATGTCTCATCTTACCCACAAACGGCTTCATTTGCATTTTTGCAAGTTCCATCGAAAACATCATAGTTCTGGCCAGCACCACAAGTAATGGTTTGAACCAATGCGCCGTTATTACATTCGTGGAAGTTATTGCAGCTTGAACAATCAGGATATCGACCAACACCAGATCCAAAACAATCGGTTGTACACGGCTGAAGTGCCAAGACTGAAACGTAGAAGGAGGCGAAAATGTGAAGCTGAAGCTGTGGAAAATCAGTCTTTCAAGGCAATCGACTCCGCTACTGATAGTCCGGGAAGGATCAAAGCCAAGAGTCAAGGACCAGCTGGTAGAAATGATCTTTAATTGAGAACTTAAGTTGTTATCCTTGTGAAATATATTTTATTTTTTTTTTTAAAATGTTTCTTTCTTCCTTTCCTTTTTTTGGACATCAATAATTTGATTGGTCAAATAAGATTGATTTGCATCAGAACGTATCTCAATTGCTTGAAGTTGAGTATCCGATTACTCATTTAACGGTCTCGATGACAGAAGATGAACTTCAAATAAAAATATCCCGATTTCAGTTGATTTGGAAGTTTATTTAACATACCTGCTGAAACGTAGAACAGGAATGTCGCAAGTAACACCTGCATTCTGATTGCCGGATGTCTCATATCTGATGTTCTTTAGTCGGAATTCTAAATATTAGAACAAACAATGACATTTGATTACATTAATTGAATACCTTATAATATATTATATCTTGCCTGCGCCTAGTTCTTCGCTTTAAAGAAATACGACATCCTAGGATGACCAAAAAAATAAAACTGAAAACTTGAGTTTATATATTCACCAATGTCATAACCATACAACAGAATCCCGCTTAAATCCGATAAAATCACGCAGTTTGATAGATTTATCTTCAAATACAGAGATTTTGTTGATTAGTTATGACATCAGGTAAGTCCACTGAAGAATATAATTGTCTTATTGGCCAAGTTTGAGACGTTTATGTTCATTTTAAGAAGCGAGATTCCTTAAATGATACAGTTTTCATACAGCGTTGTATATCTTGTGGTGTCTTCAGTTTCCTATTGGTGGGACATACTTGTCAACTACAAGAACTTCGTAAGCTGAATCAAGTCATAAACAGATGATCCCACAGATGATCTAACAGTCAACGAAAAAACAACTTATCTCAGTTTTTGCCAACCTCCGAGACTACCAGACGTTAACACATTTGTTATATTTACCTGTGCCTCAAAACGCGGCAAATTGAAACACCTTCAGTTCAAAATAAAAGAAAATCAGTCCTATTACTAAATTGTACTTAAATTGATTTTTTTCTTCTAATTTGAAATGTTATCAATGCTTACCTATATGTAGATCCTTGTCTGACGTCTAAAAAAACAGAGATCGCAAATGTGTTTAAATGGGTGTATGTTACAGGGATTTCCCCCTCAGCAAAATGATATAAAAAGAAACTAAACCGGAGTTGATAAACCATCCTAAGTAATCAGAAGATTTTAATCTGTTAAATTATTCCCATTATTATCCTTCGGGTATCATTTTGAAATAATCCTGGTCTTGAGAGACATTAGAGAAACATAAAATAAACGTTGTGTAACTAATTTTATTACTGTTATTTTGAAATGCCATCTGCGTCCTGTTGACCGAATTTATGATACTAATTTCAGAAAAACATTTTTCAGACATGACGTGTTCAGTAAAAAGCAACCAAACACAACGAAACGATTTGTTTTATTGATAAGGCTCCGAAAAGATAAAAAGAAAGAGGACTTAACGCAGGCCAGAAATATTTTCAGTGATGTGAAATATTTCAGATTGTCCGTCTTTGTAGTTATATATATTTTGTATGCAGAAAAAAACAAATTCAGGTAAAGCGGCTTCATCGCCATCTTTATAGCCTGACGTTCATAGACCAACACGTCAATTAGCTCTCTGTTCATTCACTTCTCAAACGTTTAAGATCACAGCAATACCGTACTGAAACATTGTTTCAGCTTTTTGCGCAACCTTTTCTTTATGAGAAGGTTGTCGTATTTTTTAAACAAATCAATTTCAAATATTCAATATCCTTTTGTCTTAGTTTTGTTTTATAATTTTTTGAGTTTTGTTTTTTTTTAACTAGTTTGTGAAATACTACTGTGATATTGTTTTTATTATTGTTTATATCACCACTCTATGGTGTTTTTCTCTGATATTGTTTTTATTATTGTTTATATCACCACTCTATGGTGTTTTTCTCTGATATTGTTTTTATTATTGTTTATACCACCACTCTATGGTGTTTTTCTCTGATATTGTTTTTATTATTGTTTATATCACCACTCTATGGTGTTTTTCTCTGATATTGTTTTTATTATTGTTTATACCACCACTCTATGGTGTTTTTCTCTGATATTGTTTTTATTATTGTTTATATCACCACTCTATGGTGTTTTTCTCTGATATTGTTTTTATTATTGTTTATATCACCACTCTATGGTGTTTTTCTCTGATATTGTTTTTATGACTGTTTATATCACCACTCTATGGTGTTTTTCTCTGATATTGTTTTTATGACTGTTTATATCACCACTCTATGGTGTTTTTCTCTGATATTGTTTTTATGACTGTTTATATCACCACTCTATGGTGTTTTTCTCTGATATTGTTTTTATGACTGTTTATATCACCACTTTGTGGTGTTTTTCTGTGATATTGTTTTTAATTTCTTGCATCATTGTATATTGATCTCTTTTTTACCTTTGTAGTTTATATTTTGACTTGTGTTTTTATTTATCGTATTCAAGTTCTATATAGCCTGCTTTGGTGGTGATGATCTCTGTTTATTCACTGGACAAGTTCCTGTTGTAATGTAACCATCCTTTCGCTAAAGTGTCGGTTATTTCCAGAACCTTTTTTGCAAAAACAGTTTGGTCACGTGGAGAGAAATGTATCAAATGTATCAAAGGTTACACGCCAAAATTTGAATAACATTGTTTTTTTTTTTGCCAATAATAAATTCATATAAGTTGGATAAATATTCCCTTGTTTTATGATTTGGTCTTCAAGGTTATCATGTCGCCTAGCCCCAATAGTTGGTTTATGGCCCAATAACGCTTCTAGATATTAAAAAAAACGTTGGTTTACTGCAGAAGGCAATATTATTACAGATCGTAATACTTGATCACCACCACTACCAAACGATCCCCCAGGAGAAGGACACTACCAACCGTGACATGTTATTATCACCACATGCCGTCCACCGCATCATTGCACATGCCAGCCCTGTCGTTATGGTGGGGTCCGTGGGGCCAGCAAGTAAGAATTTATCCCAGGAAAACCTTCTTCAGTTCAGCATAGATTTGTTTATTTACAGTGTCTTTGTACAAAATCAAAAAGATATAGATTATGATACATTTTTGGCACCTCAAAATTGTCAGTTCTCTTGGCCTTTAATTCTTCAAATTTTCTGCGTACAAAATATTAGCCCCAGCACCAATTCATGTGGGAACAAAGTGGCATAATCTTCATGAATATGAGCAGATATTAATCAAATACCCCGAGTGGAAGCGTCTTGGTTTCAATGAAGAGAGTGAGAAGCCAGGGCGGGTTGGAATCTATTGCTACTAGGTCCATCTGCACCAATCGATCAACCTTACCTCTTATTAAGACTAAAAGATTAAATACAGAAGTTTTATTTATTTCCTAATATTTTGACAAATCTTAAAAAATGTCAATGTCACTGAACCACTATTTTGTTTCCTGATCCCCCCCCCCCCACCCCCTTTTTTTTACAAGTATAAGCACACAAGAATCGAAACAACTACAATGTACGTAGACCGCTTTGTATCCCCGTAATCACATGTTTTAATGGCTGAATAGGTCACAGTCAAAGAACCATTGAATTTCTCAGTGTAAATATATGCGTTGCCAGTCGACCAGAACCATTACGTGGACTGTTGCATCATTTTATAGTATTTATGTAATGGGTTCTTCAATTTTTGTGTCATGGTACTAACTTAATTGTTGCGATTTACGACTTTCCGGCATCATTATTGCAAATACATGTCATTTGGTATCCATTTTCGCCCATTAAGGCATTTCCCGTTTTAGCTAACAATTAAAAAGCTATCCAAAGGATTTTTTTTAGCCAAATGTCAATCCGATTTTGATCAAGTTTGTCAGAGGTCGGACGTCAGAGGGAAAATCGGATTGGCTCAAACAGAAACAGTGATTGTCCCTTACACTCACATATGCACCAGAAAACCGTATTCAGTAATCAGTAATTATAAATTTTACAGGTACAGAAAACAGAGAATTTAATACAACAGAGAAAAAACGAACAGAGTTGAGTCTTAGAAGGGTTTATTTTGCTAAAATACAACTGTATTGTCAACCAGGGTTGAAGTGGTATTGTGTGTTGCGACTGCAGTTGGTTTTTATTTTAAGCTTGACCGTGATGTATTAAAAGTTGACTCCATATTACTTCCATTGGACTGTATTTTCAGGTTAATATGCTATATATCTTTCCAATGGTTGTTTTGAGTAGGTCTGCAAAAAGAAAGTATATTTGAAAGAGCATATAATATGACATCAAAACAACCAACAAGATATCCGCTAAATAAATTGCTTATTAGATGTCTACGGTAAAAGTGGTTACCGTCTGATGTTTACCAAAAGTGTTGCGATGAAAGACAGTTGACTTCAAAGACAACAGGATTTGTGCCCCTTGGAAAAAGACCCTAGTTACGGCATCGGTACCAAATAATGACATAATACCCTATTCCTTATTACCTCTTTTACTTTCCTATAGAGCTACAAGTAGACGATCTGAAGACACAGGTTTTGAGATTATCATCCCAGAATGTTTGGAACCTCCCGAACACAACAGGACAAGCTACGCCATTGAATGAACCATTGAAACAATTGACATAGAATGTACATCCCGCACAAGACTGATAAGATCCATTGCGTCTTCCATTACAGGTACTGATGCAGTCTGGATTCGGGTCGGCTGTTGCTGCAGTAGTGGTGGGTTCCTCAACGAGCTCCCCAACTCTGAAAGACGAATCACAGTATTGGATGGGTTGATGGACAGATTGAAAGGGAAAGTAATTATATACTTTCTAACCCACAATCCCTACAAAACCGGATGGTGTTAAATAGGCCCAGTATAATCCCAGGTGATTCGAGATGGAAACAGATGACAAAATTAATCATCCTATTGGTGGAGAATCTCTAGATGAGGTATATTAATACAATTTCATGCACAAGATTTATTGAATTCGATCATATTCAATGCCGACCTAGTCCCTACAGAAGATTTTAAGTAGACTCGGGCATTTTTTTTTTAAATGTTCAGATTATAATTACGAATAGCCAAAATATGAAAGATACATGTCTCATATAAATAACAGACATCGAAGATGTAACATATGGCCATGTACAGAATTGATGAGGTGTTGCTGTTTGTGACCACATAATTTAAATTTTGATGGTTGACCTACCCACACGTGGTAAACGCTGGCCTCTGACAAGTGCGTGTGATGAAATCGTACAAAAAGCCAGAAGAACATGGTATGATGGTACGTATTCTCCCAAATGCACAAAATAAACCTCGGCTACAGTCACCACAGACAGGAACGTAACGTACACCAGAAATGTTGCTGCAGTCGGTGGAACATGTTGTTACAACTACCATAAAAAATATATATATTCAATATTTTTACATTGAACACCAGCTTCTGACTGTAATGGTACAAAATATGAGTATGGGCGTATGAGCTTTACATCAATTGAGCTCTGATATTCTTCCTCGTGTGAAAAGTTCTTAGCTGCTACCAATTGAAGTTGAATTTTCATCGGCATACACATGGTCATTACAATACCTCTTGCTTCGTAAAACGTCATTGCGTGTCGTGTTTTTTCCCTGTATATGTTATACATTTACCTGTTTGTCGTGGAGTAATGCCTGGTGGCGTTGTTGGTGATGTTGTTGGTGATGTTGCCGGTGATGTTTCTGGTGATGTTGCTGGCGATGTTCTTGGTGATGTTGCTGGTGATGTTCCTACAACTACTGGCGCTATCCTTAAATACATACAATTCCATTTCAATATAACACCGTTTCAAATTTATGTGCACAGGAGAGGAGGAAAGGGTGACAAGATTTCATTAAATTTGTTTTTGAGACAGAAGCTCATCTTATGTCATTTCCAAGCATATATACCAACCTAGTTCGTTTGCCTATCTGACATCGGCCAATCTACCGTGAAATCATAAATGTCATAAAGGCTAAACAAAGAAGCCAGATCTAGAATACGAAGAAGCTGTTGATTATACTTACGCACAAGATGCTGACTCGGGAAAGGTACATCGTTTATTGACGGCATCAAACAAAAGTCCTCTGTTACACATTTTGATGATGGGTACTCCACCGAAACATAGAACTGATTTATCACAAGCACCACATAGCGGATACTGACCGATTCCCGTGAGCTCGCTACAACTCTGTACCATGCACTCTTTGATGACTGAAAGTTACAATTAAAGGATGGCATGATAGTCTAGAAATTTCAAAAGTTTTTAGAAGTATTGTATTTAACCGAAATCACAAAAATAACACCGATCAATGCAGTTAATTCAGGCGAACAATGTATGAAGTTCGATCACAAAAAGAGCCGTCTGACCAAGGACATATTGACCATTAGTTGCCATAATATGGAACTCGACAGACCATACGTTTCAAGTGGAGTTATATGAAGATTCTAAGACAAGCTACTGTATTTATTAAATAAGGACGGACATTTTCGATAATCGTATTAGCGAAAGGTGTTCCTCTGTGATCGTGAATAAAAACTAACTTACTGAATGCAGCTGGGGTAACCCTTTCACTTGACGGTACCCCTGTAGTCATCTCTGGGGGAGTCCTAAAATAATGTTTATGGATTATGAATTCGCATCACTTGATGCCTTCGGATTTTTCAACCATGATTCTTCGCTGTCTGGGCATATTTTGGAGGAGCTGACGTCTTGTCGTTTGGATGGGACAATAAACTGATGCAATGTGTGTGCTACATGCTCTGCATATTAAGGATCCCTCGATGTTTGAAAAACGAAAACGTGGAGGTTTATGGCAATTTCCCTTATCGATGAAGCTAAACTGGGGAAGACGGGTAGGAGGTAAAACTCGAAATCAGTTCTCTTCTCATGATGTTCAAATTATAGTTATACTTCGCTTACCCACAGATAGCTACGTCTTGAAGATCACATCTCAGATTGACAGCATCAAATCTGAGATTATTAGGGCAGCTGATACGTTGAAAAATTGCGTTGTTGTAGCATAAAACAAACGCAGAACATGATGCGCAATATGGGTAAGCCCCATTTTGTGACACCTCTTTACAGTCTGATGTACATGCTGTACCTTAAATAGCAAAATCATTAGTATTAAGTTGATTCCTGACTCGGAATATTTATTTTCAGAAGGGTTATGGATAGCTAGAACCAGTACAAGATATACAAATACCAGTTTTACAGGAAAGTATTAGATCTATCTCAGAGCCACCTTCCGATTCTTTGATTTCTTGACTATGACGGGATAAGACGTAGTCAAATGCGATTTAGTCCAAACCATAGTTTAACCGAATTTAAACATTGAGCACATTAGAGTGATAAATCAACGATTACTTACCTTCAATGGTTAAGGAGAGCTGTGGTAATTGATTTGATGGTGCCAGATCTAGGTTATTAGTCAGACTGCTTAAGGACGAAAGTGATGGGTAATATCTAAAATGAGAGATAGTACAATAAATAAACCAACAACTAATGATCCGAACCGAAACATTGGCTAATAATATTTATTATGAATCGACATCATATATAGTTACACATAGATCCATTCGAATTTCGCGTTCATCTAACAGGCAAATTGAGATACGATAGAAGAGAGCCACTATTGATCTAAATGGTCGCTTCCATATTACAGACAGATTGGGATACCAGAGCAATGAGCCAAGTGTAGATCTAAATGAAGAAAGATAACACTGATTTTGTGGTTTGTGTACAAAAAGCTTGGACGCGTACATTCAACATCAACCAGGTATAAAACACAAATACAACTGTGGATGTGACCGAGAATGACCATCGTTTCTTTCTTCGTAGATCATACATCGAATATGACCCAAAAAAATGCTTTAGCGACGTAATTATTATATTTTATGTTGCTGTTGGATGCTGGTAACTCAAACGCCTTAGTAGAGATTCGTTGAAGGAAACCCAATGGCTTCTTTGTCTTAAAAAAGGTAAAGTACTTACCCACAAACAGATCCACTAGGAGGAGTACAAGAACGAACCAGGAGGTTGTAGACTTCGTTGTTGGGACATTGTATCGGTTGTACAACTGAACCGGCGTTACAGACTATATATTTACTACAGTCTCCACAGTAAGGGAATTCCCCACTTCCAACATTCGAGCAGTCGACCGTACACTGAGTTGGCACTGAAATATTATCGAATCAAATTAATTTAAACTCTAAACATGATATCAGGTGTCACACGACAACAAACAATCCCAATCAAATTAGAATTGTTCTTATTCAAAAATTTTCTCGAAGGGTGAATTGACTTGAAAAATAAATAGTATAAAACAAAACTTACGTGAATAGAAATTATTGCTGTAAACAGAACAAAAACATTAAATTAAATTCAGAAGTACATAAAGTAGCTATTGATACAGATTATTAAAATATCTTTCATTTATTTTTAAGTCAAGGACAATTATAAATGGCTAAGATTGGTTTGTTTGGTCGGGAATAAATTGATCTGGTTGTATCTCATGATGTTGACCATTATAGTTCTGGTGGGTGTCGCGCGCGAAGCAGACCATGCTTACTCTTTTCGAAACACCTGGTGGAACTTCTCTTTAGAAGAGTCAGTCACTATGAAACTTTTACTTTCGATTTTGTCATTCTTTGGACGAGATTTTGATTAACGGAAGTGTCTTGCTTGGACAGATTTTTTCTGAACTTTGGTAGGATCGACACCGGATGTGACCATCTATGTTTCGTCCTATTATTAATGCTATCCACCATCCTAAAGGGGGCGATCATGACCTCAAATACCTACCCACAAACAGCTTGAGCCTGTGGTTGGCAAGTTTCGGAAATGAGATCGTACTGGGAACCAACAGCACAATTCTGTCTGGTTATCTGTTGATTGGAACAAACATGGTACGTCGCACAACTATCGCAATCTGGAAAACGTCCATCAGCGGACCCGGTACAGTTGGATACGCATGGATTGATAGCCAAACCTTTAACATGGAATACAAAAATAAGAATGAACGCATATCGCCAACATTTGATGATACAATAGAATTCAACGGCACCATGTTTATGGCATCTTTGTTCTTCAAATATGTACTGTACCAGTCACAGAAATAAATTTGAATTCAGGAGCTCCTGGAGCATCGAAGGTGTTGTCTAATAGCACTCCATTCAGAGCGTTAAAGGATGTACACATTGGGCATGAATCTGTCGTCCTCGATGGTTGAAAGTAAATGACCCAAATATTTGCTAGTTGATGAGGAACCTTTTAATTGATCATGACGGAAAGAAAGGGTCTTTATAGCAGGGAAAATACCACTGGCCAAAAAGAAAATTGAAACGAAAATAATGTACCTTGTTATAAATAATGTGTATATGCACATCTTCACAATGTCAAACTATCACGAACTGTGTTTAATACCTTGACTGCAATAGGCACCATTATATCACGGAAGTTCGTTAATGCTGTGATCATTTTGTATGAACCACACATATAGAGAGCGCACAATAATAAATATAACGAACCTGGCGGAATCAGGATCGCTGCCAATAAACACAAATATATCTTCATCATATATTCTATCTCAGTCAACGAAAATTAAAACCTGTATATAGAGATGTCAAACCATTTTGAAACCATATTGAAGGTGGAAGGTGTTAGAGATAGGGGGTATACCAACACTATCTAACCTACTTATTAACCATTGTCGAGTTTGATTTCTATGTCTATGTAACCAAAAGGAATTGGTGTGTCCGCAACCCCGATTCGCTATTCGGTTGCCTGCTAGTTAAACACTAATTTTTTTTTTGAAAATAACAAGGCGGAAATTATGAATTCAAAATATAAAGGTTTTTTTTGGTTTTTTGGTTTTTTTCAAGAACCCACTTTCAAATTGTTTTTTCATCTGTTCATTCCGATCATGAAAAAAATATTAAAAAATACCCTATTAATTAATTAATTAGATTACCGGATTAGGTGGATTAAAATTTAATGTAGATTAAGAAACTGTATAATAAAATTACTTACGGTCCAAAAGCTCTTGTAATTATAACAGTATCTAAGTAAATTAATCTTTTAAAAATGTGGAAAAGCTTTGATCCACGCCTCGTAATCATCCTCCAATAATTTCTTCCGGCTAAATAAAAAAATATTCGTAAATAAAAACATAAAAAATACTATGGCAGATAAGATAATACTGCTATTCTCTCGAGGCGATATGATATGACAACACCTTAACGAACGGAATTTTCCGTTCCATAAGAAACTACTTTTGGTTCAGTAATAGCGTTCACAGTTCACCGTCGAAATTTGAGCCTTCAAATCCATGTGTGTCCAGAATTATTCGCGTTTGAATGTTAAAATGACGACTCTTCAATTTAAGATACTCTGTGATATATAGATAAGACATATATAGAAATAGTGTGTAAAATTTCAAGTGACACAACAGTAAGACTCATTAAAGGAGAGACCGTGGTCCGAAACCTCTCCTTCCCTTCCCCACAAAATTCACGAGCTTTCATTTTTTTAAATTATCTCCAAAGTATCTTTTGCTTCTTAAATGACACATCAGTAAGACTCATTGAGAAAGGATCTGATGGTTTAGATAGGTGGAAGACAAATGCCTAGATCTCTAATCGGATTCTTTCAAAAAGATAACTTTTGATCTGGTCACAAGGCCACAAGACTCATCCCTCCCACCAAGAAAAGGTACAATTTGAAGATTAATGTGATAAAGCCAGAAACATTGTGATCTAAGGAATATATTGATATATGTTTGATACAATCAGTTATGCAGTTCAAATTTAAGTAAAATCTGTATGAATATATAAAGAAGGTGTTTGTGTTCTCGAGGTTGGGTGTTCATTTTCTTTCACAACAAGCTTGTAGAAAATAAGGGTAGTAAATTTTGTAGTGGGCAATGGAGAAATTTTCCAGGACGTATCTAATCTTTAAAAAAGTCTTCATGTACCCAACATATGGCCAAGGAACCTCAAACGTCTCAGTATTCGTTTCAGAACACCCTAGTCGGTCAGTGGTCAAAAATGTTATTATGATCATCGAATATCTTTAGGTTAATAATGTAAAATTTATCTGTCTTTTATCTAGATTATAAACCTATTTCTACGGGCGATTTGAATAACTTGAATAACTTGTCTTTGGTCAGTATACGAAGGATTCTTTTTCCTAGACATATCTCTGATTGGCCGACTAGTGTTACAATGTAAAAAAGGTATTGTGGTTAAGTTTATATTTCCGATGGCAAGAGCTCGCCTCCAGCTGCCGATATGTGTTTCTGATATTGAAATCGTCACCAGGAGATCTATGGAGGTTATCTTTCCATAGATATCGTCGGTATGATCTTAGTTATAAAAATACTGAACCGTTGGAAAATTTGTAAATTTGGTGAGGGCCGGAGATAACACCTTTTCGACCATCCCCTTCCCCCACCCCTGACTCGAAAAAGAAACGTCAAGTGTTTTCAAAGGATGTACATATCAAAGTCTCGTATTATCTAGGTGATACAAGCTGGGTATTTTAAAGATATAACCCTTAAGGGTAAGAAACGAAAAAGATTTTGCCAACGTCACTTTTTGACTTTTTGAGTATAAGTCGAGTACACGGTATCCGAGCGCCCGGCGTCTCTTTGCGGATTTTAAAGAGCACTAACCATGGTGGGTAGTCAGGGGGAGGGTGTGAGGCCTCCCGCTGGACAATTTTAATGTTGAAAGCTATTAAATCTGACGAGATTTTGGAAGTGGAAGTAGAATTAGCTGACCTGAAAAAAAGGGGGGGGGGGGTATAATGCAGCCAGTGTGCTTGGTTCTTTGATTTAATATTATTCTAATTTCGAAAAATCAGAAATAACAGAAAAGAAAATATTCGATAATAAGACGTAGAATATTTATTTTAACATTATATAAAAATACATTTATTTAATTAACTACATTTCTAGTTTTTATATCAATGAAAATTTTACATATTATTTGTTAGTTTTGCTCTTCAAATTTAACTACAAGTTGAGGATGTACTTTCGCATCGTTTTAGATTGTCATCCCAGACTAAACTGGGAGGACATGGTCTGTTATCAAATAAACTTCCACCAGAACAAGTGGCGAATACTGTGCAGCCATTACATGATTGATAGTCACCGTTCGGTAGCGAATCACAGGAAGTAATACAAGTGGATGGTAGCTCAGTAGGACTGGTAGCTGACGTTGCACTAGTAGCTGACGTTGCACTAGTAGCTGACGTTGCACTGGTAGCTGACGTAGCACTAGTAGCTGACGTTGCACTAGTAGCTGACGTTGCACTGGTAGCTGATGTAGCACTAGTAGCTGACGTTGCACTGGTAGCTGACGTAGCACTGGTAGCTGACGTTGCGCTGGTAGCTGACGTTGCACTAGTAGCTGACGTTGCACTGGTAGCTGACGTAGCACTGGTAGCTGACGTTGCACTAGTAGCTGACGTTGCACTGGTAGCTGACGTAGCACTGGTAGCTGACGTTGCACTGGTAGCTGACGTTGCACTAGTAGCTGACGTAGCACTGGTAGCTGACGTAGGACTTGTTTGTGGCGTAGGTCTGTAAAATAATGGTAAACTTAATATAGTTTTGATTGTAAAAGTATTAAGAGGTGTAGTGTAGTATGGAACTTTATTTGTCTTTGTTCTAAAAAAAAAAGCTCGTTAACCACTTAGTAAGTTTGAAAATCATAACTGTCCTCTCATGAGAGATGAGCGAGAGCATACCCAAAACATCAAAGCACCCTTTTTTACAGATTTTATTTTGACATATTCATCATATGCCTCGTTGTAAAATCTCGGAAGATGTATGGATTTAATATGACATTATGACTGATATGAAATAACTCGATTTGATACAAAACAAGCCTAGATATACCTTAGTTAATCCATGAGAAAGAGCAGACTTTAACTTACTTGCAGTCTGCTTGCAAATAGACGAGGTACACCGTTTGGTGCAGTGATTGTGTTCTCGATATATAAGACTAACGCAACTACATCAAGGCAAATGATGCAAATACCTTATGCTGAATTTGGCAAAAAATATATTTTGTTAAAAATATAAATATGATATTGGCTTAATATATTGATTATTTGATGTCTACAGTAAAAGTGGTCCCTGTTTGCCTCATACAAAAAAGATCCTAGTTAAGGCCCTGCTCTAAATTACATGCAGACTGCTTGATAAAGACGAGATACGCCGTCTGATGCGATGATTTGTATTGTCTTGATTCCCCAATACATAAGACTAAGACAGACTGTAACTTACATGCAATTTACATGGCTTTGATAATTACACACTTTAAGAACGGGATCAAAAACCAAACCATATGGACACCGAAACCAGTAAAACCAATGACCAACACAAATCACAAGCTTTGAGCAATCTCCACAATGACCAAAAATACCAAACGCTTTTGGTGGGCAAGTATTGAATACACATTCTACAATGAAAGAAGAAAGATTATTTAATAAAAAAAAATTCTTTAAATTCACAAAATTCAAAATGCTAAAAAAAGAAAAAAAGAATGCAGGCCATTTGTATAAAAATGTCTTTGGGTCAACAGAAAAATGAGATTTGGTGATTTACAAAAAAAAAAGAATATCTAACATTTCTTCTCTGTAAAATCAAATTTTGAAATAGGAATTAACATCAGGTAAAAGACAATTTAAGATTGTCAGTGTTAAACAAGCTGCACCAAGAGATCAAAAAGAACGTTTATTAAACGTCCAAGATTGAATTTTAGCCCCAAAATATATTTAGAAAGAATAATTGGATTAGTTTTAGTGCTATTGCAGATGTAATAAATGTATCATATTAAAGCAAACGAGAAAAAACTTACTCGAGTTGACGGTGACAATAAAAGTAAAACCAAAGAGGAGTGAAGCAAGGAGTCGTACTGAATCCATCTTCTTCTTATTAATTTAATAATGACCATTGTACTGGATGTTTCAATTTATATTAGACATATCTACCCACAGGCCAAGTTGATATCAGCTTTTAACAAATCATGTTGTCTGTTATTCAATTAAATTGCAGATAAAGGCGTGCAAGCCTCAAGACAAACTTGTTAACAATTGATTAGGGCGATTTGTTCTTTGATAGTTCAATGAAACACGAAAACCTCAGTAAAGGACTTCTGAATAGCAGAGGCAGTCTCCATCGAGCAACCCAGAATCAACATTGACGCAGACAAATGTTGAACATTTCTCCATGTATAAAATGGGACAGTTTGAATTTCAATAGTAAAACAACGTTCACATCAAGAAATCGACCAACTTCTTGCAAAAATGCTATCAAAGTACAACATGTACAACTTCTGCCGATGACGATTTTTCAATCACCGATAATTCCAGCGATTTGTTCTGCTATGCCTCGTTGTAAAATCTCGGAAGATGTATGGATTTAATATGACATTATGATTGATATGAAATAACTCGATTTGATACAAAACAAGCCTAGATATACCTTAGTTAATCCATGAGAAAGAGCAGACTTTAACTTACTTGCAGTCTGCTTGCAAATAGACGAGGTACACCGTCTGGTGCAGTGATTGTGTTCTCGATATATAAGACTAACGCAACTACATCAAGGCAAATGATGCAAATACCTTAAGTTGAATTTGGCAAAAAACATATTTTGTTAAGAAAATTAAAAATATAAATTCTTGAAATTCACAAAATTCAAAATGCACAAACAAATCAAAAAAGAATGCAGGCCATTTGCACCCGATTTGACGGTGACGATAAAAGTAAAACCAAAGAGGAGTGAAGCAAGAAGTCGTACTGAATCCATCTTCTTCTTATTAATTTAATAATGACCATTGTACTGGATGTTTCAATTTATATTAGACATATCTACCCACAGGCCAAGTTGATATCAGGAATGCAGGCCATTTGTATAAAAATGTCTTTGGGTCAACAGAAAAATGAGATTTGGTGATTTACAAAAAAAAAAAGAATATCTAACATTTCTTCTCTGTAAAATCAAATTTTGAAATAGGAATTAACATCAGGTAAAAGACAATTTAAGATTGTCAGTGTTAAACAAGCTGCACCAAGAGATCAAAAAGAACGTTTATTAAACGTCCAAGATTGAATTTTAGCCCCAAAATATATTTAGAAAGAATAATTGGATTAGTTTTAGTGCTATTGCAGATGTAATAAATGTATCATATTAAAGCAAACGAGAAAAAGCTTACTCGAGTTGACGGTGACAATAAAAGTAAAACCAAAGAGGAGTGAAGCAAGGAGTCGTACTGAATCCATCTTCTTCTTATTAATTTAATAATGACCATTGTACTGGATGTTTCAATTTATATTAGACATATCTACCCACAGGCCAAGTTAATATCAGTTTTTAACAAATCATAATGTTGTCTGTTATTCAATTAAATTGCAGATAAAGGCGTGCAAGCCTCAAGACAAACTTGTTAACAATTGATTAGGGCGATTTGTTCTTTGATAGTTCAATGAAACACGAAAACCTCAGTAAAGGACTTCTGAATAGCAGAGGCAGTCTCCATCGAGCAACCCAGAATCAACATTGACGCAGACAAATGTTGAACATTTCTCCATGTATAAAATGGGACAGTTTGAATTTCAATAGTAAAACAACGTTCACATCAAGAAATCGACCAACTTCTTGCAAAAATGCTATCAAAGTACAACATGTACAACTTATGCCGATGACGATTTGGCAATCACCGATAATTCCAGCGATTTGTTCCGCTTT